>NW_027597405.1:0-82606 GCF_964194155.1 Cetorhinus maximus
TGCACTACTGGGGAGCCAGTAATTGAGGGTGTGCTGCACTATTGGAGAGTCAGTAATTGAGTGTGTGCTGCACTATTGGAGTGTCAGTAATTGAGGGTGTGCTTCACTATTGCATTGTCAGTAATTGAGGGTGTGCTGCACTACTGGAGTGTCAGACTTTAAGGGTGTGGTGCATTATTGGTGTGTCAGTAATTGAGCGTGTGCTGCACTATTGGAGTGTCAGTAATTGAGGGTGTGCTGCACTATTGGAGTGTCAGTAATTGAGGGTGTGCTGCACTATTGGAGTGTCAGTAATTGAAGGTGTGCTGCACTATTGGAGTGCCAGTAATTGAGGGTGTGCTGCACTATTGGAGTGTCTGTAATTGAAGGTGTGCTGCACTATTGGAGTGCCAGTAATTGAGGGTGTGCTGCACTATTGGAGTGTCAGTAATTGATGGTGTGCTGCACTATTGGAGTGTCAGTAATTGAGGGTGTGCTGCACTATTGGAGGGTCAGTAATTGAGGGTGTACTGCACTATTGGAGTGTCAGTAATTGAGGGTGTGCTGCACTATTGGAGTGTCAGTAATTGAGGGTGTGCTGTATTATTGGAGTGTCAGTAATTGAGGGTGTGCTGCACTATTGGAGTGTCAGTAATTGAGGGTGTGCTGCACTATCGGAGTGTCAGTAATTGAGGGTGTGCTGCACTATTGGAGGGTCAGTAATTGAGGGTGTGCTGCACTATTGGAGTGTCAGTAATTGAGGGTGTGCTGCACTATTGGAGGGTCATTAATTGAGGGTGTGCTGCACTATTGGAGTGTTAATAATTGAGGATGTGCTGCACTATTAGATGGTCAATAATTGAGGGTGTGCTGCACTATTGGAGTGTCAGTAATTGAGGGTGTTCTGCACTATTGGAGTGTCAATAATTGAGGGTGTGCTGCACTATTGGAGGGTCAGTAATTGAGGGTGTGCTGCACTATTGGAGGGTCAGTAATTGAGGGTGTTCTGCACTATTGGATTGTCAGTAATTGAGGGTGTGCTGCACTATTGGAGTGTCAGTAATTGAGGGTGTGCTGCACTATTGGACTGTCAGTAATTGAGGGTGTGCTGCACTATTGGAGGGTCAGTTATTGAGTGTGTGCTGCACTATTGGTTGGTCAGTAATTGAGTGTGTGCTGCACTATTGAAGGGTCAGTAATTGAGGTTGTGCTGCACTATTGGAGTGTCAGTAATTGAGGGTGTGCTGCACTATTGGAGGGTCAGTAATTGAGGCTGTGCAGCACTATTGGAGGTTCAGTTATTAAGTGTGTGCTGCACTATTGGAGGGTCAGTAATTGAGGGTGTGCTGCACTATTGGAGGGTCAGTAATTGAGGATGTGCTGCACTATTGGAGGGTCAGTAATTGAGGATGTGCTGCACTATTGGAGTGTCAGTAATTGAGGATGTGCTGCACTATTGGAGTTTCAGTAATTGAGGATGTGCTGCACTATTGGAGTGTCAGTAATTGAGTGTGTGCTGCACTATTGGAGTGTCACTAATTGAGGGTGTGCTGAACTGTTGGCGTGTCAGTAATTGAGGGTGTGCGGCACTATAGGCGTGTTAAAGGGACAGAGAGTGACATCACGGGGAAGTTATAGGGTCTGAGAATGAGATCACGGGGAGGTTAAAGGGACAGAGAGTAACATCAAGGGGAGTTTAAAGGGTCAGAGCTTGAGAATACGGGGACGTTAAAGCGACAGAGTGTGAGATCACGGGGAGGTTAAAGGGACAGAGAGTGAGATGACGGGGAGGGTAAAGGGACAGAGAGTGAGATCACCGGGAGGGTAAAGGGACAAAGAGTGAGATCACGGGGAGGTTAAAGGGGCAGAGAGAGATCAAGGAGACATTAAAGGGACAGGGAGTGAGATCACGGGGAAATTAATGGGACAGAGAGTGAGATCACGGGGCGGTTAAAGGGACAGAGAGTGAGATCACGGGGAGGTTAAAGGGGCAGAGAGAGATCAAGGAGATGTTAAAGGAACAGGGAGTGAGATCACGGGGAGGTTAAAGGGGCAGAGAGTGAGATCACTGGGAGGATAAAGGGACAGAGTGTGAGATCACGGGCACATTAAAGGGACAGAGATTGAGATCACGGGCAGGTTAAAGGGACAGAGAATGAGATCACTGGGAGGTTAAAGGGACAGAGAGTGAGATCAAGGGTAGGCTAAAGGGACAGAAATTGAGTACACTGGGAGGTTAAAGGGGCCGAGAGTGAGATCATGGGGAGCTAAAGGGCACAGAGAGTGAGAAGACGGGGAGGGTAAAGGGACAGATAGTGAGATCACGGGGAGGGTAAATGGACAGGGACTGAGATCAAGGGGAGGGTAAAGGCACTGAGAGTGAGATCACTGGCACGTTAAAGGGACAGAGAGTGAGATCACGGGTAGGTTAAAGGGACAGAGAGTGAGATCACGGAGAGGTTGAAGGGACAGAGAGTGAGATCGCGGGCACGTTAAAGGGACAGAGAGTGAGAAACGGGTAGGTTAAAGGGACAGAGAGTGAGATCACGGGGATGATAAAGGGACAGAGAGTGAGATCACGGTGAGTTTAAAGGGACAGAGAGTGATATCACGGTGAGGTTAAAAGGACAGGGAGAGAGATCACGGGGAGGATAATGGGAGAAAGTGAGAGATCATGGGGAGTTTAAAGGGACAGAGAGTGAGATAACGGGGAGGAATATGGGACAGAGAATGAGATCACGGGGAGGTTAAAGGGACAGAGAGTGAGATCACGGTGAGGTTAAGGGGACAGAGAGTGAGATCACGGGGAGGTTAAAGGGACAGAGAGTGAGATCACGGGGAGGTTAAAAGGACAGCGGGTGAGATCACGGGGAGGTTAAAGGGACAGAGAATGAGATCACGGGGCGGTTAATGGGCCAGAGTGTGAGATCACAGCGAGGTTAAAGGGACAGAGATTGAAATCACGTTGAGGTTAAAGGGACAGAGAGAGTGATCACTCGGAGGTTAAAGGGACAGAGTGAGATCACAGGGAGGATAAAGGGACAGAGAGCGAGATCACGGGGTGGTTAAAGGGACAGAGAGTGAGATCACGGGGAGGTTAAAGGTACAGAGAGTGAGATCACGGAGATGTTAATGGGAAAGAGAGTTAGATCACGGGGAGGTTAAAGGGACGGAGAGTTAGATCACGGGGAGGTAAAGGGAAAGAGAATGAGATCACGGGGAGGTTAAAGAGCCAGAGTTTGAGATCACGGCGAGGTTAAAGGGACGGAGAGTTAGATCACGGGGAGGTTAAAGGGACAGAGAGTGAGATCACGGGGAGGTTAAAGGGACAGAGAATGAGATCATGGGGAGGTTAAACGGGCAGAAAATGAGATCACGGGGAGGTTAAAGGGACAGAGAATGAGATCATGGGGAGGTTAAAAGTAAAGACAGTGATCACGGCGAGATTAAAGGGACAGAGAGTGAGATCATGGGAATGTTAAAGGGACAAGAGTGAGATCACGCGAAGGTTAAAGGGAGAGAGAGTGAGAACATGGGGAGGTTAAAGGGACAGAGAGTGAGATCACGGGGACGTTAAAGGGACAGAGAGTGAGATCACGCGGAGTTTAAAGGGACAGAGAGTAACATCAAGGGGAGTTTAAAGGTTCAGAGATTGAGAATACGGGGACGTAAATGGGACAGAGAGTGAGATCATGGGGAGGTTAAAGGGACAGAGAGTGAGATCACGGGGAGTTTAAAGGGACAGAGATTGAGATCAAGGGGAGGTTAAAGGGACAGAGAGTGAGATCACGGGGAAGTTAAAGGGACAGAGAGTGAGATCAAGGGAATGTTAAGGGGACAGAGAGTGAGATAACGCGGAGGTTAAAGGGACAGAGATTCTGATTACGGGAAGGTTAAAGGGACAGGGAGTGTGATCACGGGGAGGTTAATGGGACAGCGAGTGAGCTCACGGGGAGGTTAACGGTACAGAGAGTGCGATCAGGGGGAGGTTAATGGGACAGAGAGTGAGATCATGGGGAGGATAATGGAACAGAGAATGAGATCACGGGGAGGTTAAAGGGACAGAGAGTGAGATCACGGTGAGGTTAAAGGGACAGAGAGTGAGATCACGGGGAGGTTAAAGGGACAGAGAGTGAGATCACGGGCAGGTTAAAGGGACAGAGAGTGAGATCACGGGGAGGTTAAAGGGACAGAGAATGAGATCACGGGGCGGTTAAAGGGCCAGAGTGTGAGATCACGGCGAGGTTAAAGGGACAGAGATTGAAATCACGTTGAGTTTAAAGGGACAGAGAGAGTGATCACTGGGAGGTTAAAGGGACAGAGTGAGATCACGGGGAGGTTAAAGGGACAGAGAGCGAGATCACAGGGAGGTTAAAGGGACTGAGTGTGAGATCACGGGGATGTTAAAGGGACAGAGAGTTAGATCACGGAGAGGTTAAAGGGACGGAGAGTTAGTTCACGGGGAGGTTAAAGGGACAGAGAGTGAGATCACGGGGAGTTTAAAGGGACAGAGAGTAGAATCACGGGTAGGTTAATGGGACGGAGAGTGAGATCACTGGAAGGTTAAAGGGACAGAGAATGTGATTACGGGGCGGTTAAAGAGCCAGAGTGTGAGATCACGGCGAGGTTAAAGGGACAGAGAGTTAGATCACGGGGAGGTTAAAGGGACAGAGAATGAGATCACGGGGAGGTTAAAGGGACAGAGAATGAGATCACGGGGCGGTTAAAGAGCCAGAGTGTGAGATCACGGCGAGTTTAAAGGGACAGAGAGTGAGATCACGGGGATGATAAAGGGACAGAGAGTGAAATCACGGGGAGGTTAAAGGGCCAGAGGATGATCACGAGGATGTTAAAGGGACAGAGAGTGAGATCACGAGGAGGTTAAAGGGCTGGAGAGTGACCACGAGGAGGTTAAAGGGACAGAGTGTGTGATCACGGGGAGGTTAAAGGGACAGAGAGTAATCACGAGGATGTTAAGGGGACAGAGAGAGAGAACACGGGGAGTTTAAAGGGACAGAGTTTGAGATCACGGGGAGGTTAATGGGTCAGAGAAAGAGATCATGGGGATGTTAAAGGGACAGAGAGTGAGGTCACGGAGAGGCTAAAGCGACAGAGAGTGAGATCACGGGAATGTTAAAGGGACAGAGAGTGAGATCACGGGGACGTTAAAGGGTCAGAGAGTGAGATCACGGGGAGGTTAAAGGGACAGAGAGTAACATCAAGGGGAGTTTAAAGTGACAGAGAATGAGAATACGGGGGCTTTAAAGGGACAGAGAGTGAGATCACGGGGAGGGTAAAGGGACTGAGAGTGAGATCACGGGAATGTTAAAGGGACAGAGTGAGATCACGGGGAGGTTAAAGGGACAGAGAGTGAGATCACGGGAGGTTAAAGGGACTGAGAGTGAGATCACGGGGAGGTTAAAGGGAGAGAGAGTGAGATCACGGAGAGGTTAAAGGGACAGAGAGTGAGATCACGGGAATGTTAAAGGGACAGAGTGAGATCACGGGGAGGTTAAAGGGACAGAGATTGAAATCACGGGGAGGTTAAAGGGACTGAGAGTGTGATCACGTGGAGGTTAAAGTGACAGAGAGTGAGATCACGGGGATGATAAAGGGACAGAGAGTGAGATCGCGGTGAGGTTAAAGGGACAGGGAGAGAGATCACGGGGAGTTTAAAGGGACAGAGAGTGAGATCACGGGTAGGTTAATGGGACAGAGATTGAAATCACGGGGAGGTTAAAGGGACTGAGAGTGTGATCACGTGGAGGTTAAAGTGACAGAGAGTGAGATCACGGGGATGATAAAGGGACAGAGAGTGAGATCGCGGTGAGGTTAAAGGGACAGGGAGAGAGATCACGGGGAGTTTAAAGGGACAGAGAGTGAGATCACGGGTAGGTTAATGGGACAGAGAGTGAGATCACTGGGAGGTTAAAGGTACAGAGAATGAGATCACGGGGCGGTTAAAGAGCCAGAGTGTAAGATCACGGGGAGGTTAAAGGTGCAGAGAATGAGATCACTGGGAGGTTAAAGGGACAGGGATGTGACCAGGGGGATGTTAAAGGGACAGAGTGCGCGATCACAGGAATGTTAAAGGGTCAGAGAGTGAGATAACGCGGAGTTTAAAGGGACAGAGATTCTGATTACGGGGAGGTTAAAGGGACAGGGAGTGTGATCATGGGGAGGTTAATGGGACAAAGTGAGAGATCACGGGGTGGTTAAAGGGACAGAGAGTGAGATCACGCGCAGGTTAAAGGGACAGAGAGTGAGATCACGGGGAGTTTTAGGGGACAGAGAGAGAGCTCACTGGGTGGTTATAGGGAAAGAGAGTGAGATCCGGGGAGTTTAAAGGGGCAGAGAATGAGATCATGGGGTGGTTAATGAGACACAGAGTGAGATCACGGGGAGGATAATGGGACAGAGAATGAGATCACGGGGAGGTTAAAGGGACAGGGAGTGTGATTACGGGGAGGTTAATGGGATAAAGTGAGAGATCACGAAGTGGTTAAAGGGACAGAGAGTGAGATCACGGGGAGATTAAAGGGACAGAGAGAGAGCTCACTGGGTGGTTATAGGGACAGAGTGTGAGATCACGGGGAGGTTAACGGTACAGAGAGTGCGATCAGGGGGAGGTTAAAGGGACAGAGAGTGAGATCATGGGGAATTTAAAGAGACACAGAGTGAGATCACGGGGAGTTTAAAGGGACAGAGAGTGAGATAATGGGGAGGATAATGGGACAGTGAATGAGATCACGGGGAGGTTAAACGGACAGAGAGTGAGTTCACGGTGAGGTTAAAGGGACAGAGAGTGAGATCACGGGGAGGTTAAAGGGACAGAGAGTGAGATCACGGGGAGGTTAAAGGGACAGAGAGTGAGATCACGGGGAGGTTAAAGGGACAGAGAATGAGATCACGGTGCGGTTAAAGGACCAGAGTGTGAGATCACGGCGAGTTTAAAGGGACAGAGATTGAAATCACGTTGAGGTTAAAGGGAAAGAAAATGAGATCACGGGGTGGTTAAAGGGACAGAGAATGAGATCACGGGGCGGTTAATGAGCCAGAGTGTGAGATCACGGCGAGGTTAACGGGACAGACAGTGAGGTCAGGGTCACGTTTAAGGGACAGTGAGTGAGATCACGGGGATGATAAAGGGACAGAGCGTGAAATCACGGGGAGGTTAAAGGGCCAGAGAGTGATCACGAGGAGGTTAAAGGGACAGAGAGTGAGATCACGAGGAGGTTAAAGGGGCAGAGAGTGATCACGATGAAGTTGAAGGGACAGAGTGTGTGATCACGGGGAGGTTAAAGGGACAGAGAGAGAGCTCACTGGGTGGTTATAGGGACAGAGTGTGAGATCACGGGGAGTTTAAAGGGACAGAGAGTGAGCTCACGGGGAGGTTAACGGTACAGAGAGAGCGATCAGGGGGAGGTTAAAGGGACAGAGAGTGAGATCATGGGGAATTTATAGAGACACAGAGTGAGATCACGGGGAGTTTAAAGGGACAGAGAGTGAGATAATGGGGAGGATAATGGGACAGAGAATGAGATCACGGGGAGGTGAAAGGGACAGAGAGTGAGATCACGGTGAGGTTAAAGGGACAGAGAGTGAGATCACGGGGAGGTTAAAGGGACAGAGAGTGAGATCACGGCGAGGTTAAAGGGACAGAGATTGAAATCACGTTGAGGTTAAAGGGACAGAGAATGAGATCACTGGGTGGTTAAAGGGACAGAGAATGAGATCACGGGGCGGTTAAAGAGACAGAGTGTGAGATCACGGCGAGGTTAAAGGGACAGAGAGTCAGGTCAGGGGCACGTTTAAGGGACAGTGAGTGAGAACACGGGGATGATAAAGGGACAGAGCGTGAAATCACGGGGAGGTCAAAGGGCCAGAGAGTGTTCACGAGGAGGTTAAAGGGACAGAGAGTGAGATCACGAGGAGGTTAAAGGGCCAGAGAGTGATCACGAGGAGGTTAAAGGGACAGAGTGTGTGATCACGGGGAGGTTAAAGGGACAGAGAGTGATCACGAGGAGGTTAAGGGGACAGAGAGTGAGAACACAGGGAGTTTATAGGGACAGAGTTTGAGATCACGGGGAGGTTAAAGGGGCAGAGAAAGAGATCATGGGGATGTTAAAGGGACAGAGAGTGAGGTCACGGAGAGGTTAATGGGACAGAGAGTGAGATCACGGGAATGTTAAAGGGACAGAGAGTGAGATCACATGGACGTTAAAGGGTCAGAGAGTGAGATCACGGGGAGGTTAAAGGGACAGAGAGTAACATCAAGGGGAGTTTAAAGTGACAGAGAATGAGAATACGGGGACTTTAAAGGGACAGAGAGTGAGATCACGGAGAGGGTAAAGGGACTGAGAGTGAGATCACGGGATTGTTAAAGGGACAGAGTGAGATTACGGGGAGGTTAAAGGGACAGAGAGTGAGATCACGGGGAGGTTAAAGGGACTGAGAGTGAGATCACGGGGAGGTTAAAGGGAGAGAGAGTGAGATCACGGAGAGGTTAAAGGGACAGAGAGTGAGATCACGGGAATGTTAAAGGGACAGAGTGAGATCACGGGGAGGTTAAAGGGACAGAGAGTGAGATCACGGGGAGGTTAAAGGGACTGAGAGTGTGATCACGGGGTGGTTAAAGTGACAGAGAGTGAGATCACGGGGATGATAAAGGGACAGAGAGTGAGATCACGGTGAGGTTAAACGGACAGAGAATGATATCACGGTGAGGTTAAAGGGACAGGGAGAGAGATCACGGGGAGGTTAATGGGAGAAAGTGAGAGATCACGCGGAGTTTAAAGGGACAGAGAGTGAGATCACGGGTGGTTAAAGAGACAGAGAGATCACGGGGAGGTTAAGGGGACAGAGAGTGAGATCACGGGCACTTTAAAGGGGCAGTGAGTGAGATCACGGTGAGTATAAAGGGACAGAGGGTGCGATCACGGTGAGATTAAAGTGACAGAGAGTGAGATCAAGGGGATGTTAAAGGGCCCGAGAGTGAGATCACGGGGAAGTTAAACTGACTGACAGTGAAATCACGGGGAGGTTAAGGAGACAGAGAGAGTGATCACTGGGAGGTTAAAGGGACAGAGTGTGATCACGGGGAGGTTAAAGGGACAGAGAGTGAGATCACGGGGAGATTAAAGGGACTGAGAGTGAAATCACGGGGAGGTTAAATGGACAGAGAGTTAGATCACGGGGAGGTTAAAGGGACAGACAGTGAGATCACGGGGAGGTTAAAGGGGCAGGGAGTGAGATCACGCGGAGGTTAAAAGGACAGCGAGTGAGATCACGGGGAGGTTAAAGGGACAGAGAATGAGATCACGGGGCGGTTAATGGGCCAGAGTGTGAGATCACAGCGAGGTTAAAGGGACAGAGATTGAAATCACGTTGAGGTTAAAGGGACAGAGAGAGTGATCACTCGGAGGTTAAAGGGACAGAGTGAGATCACAGGGAGGTTAAAGGGACAGAGAGCGAGATCACGGGGAGGTTAAAGGGACAGAGAGTGAGATCACGGGGAGTTTAAAGGGACAGACAGTGAGATCACGGGGAGGTAAAGGGAAAGAGAATGAGATCACGGGGAGGTTAAAGAGCCAGAGTTCGAGATCACGGGGAGGTTAAAGGGACGGAGAGTTAGATCACGGGGAGGTTAAAGGGACAGAGAGTGAGATCACGGGGAGGTTAAAGGGACAGAGAATGAGATCATGGGGACGTTAAACGGGCAGAAAATGAGATCACGGGGAGGTTAAAGGGACAGAGAATGAGATCATGGGGAGGTTAAAGGTAAAGACAGTGATCACGGCGAGGTTAAAGGGACAGAGAGTAAGATCATGGGAATGTTAAAGGGACAAGAGTGAGATCACGCGAAGGTTAAAGGGAGAGAAAGTGAGAACATGGGGAGGTTAAAGGGACAGAGAGTGAGATCACGGGGACGTTAAAGGGACAGAGAGTGAGATCACGCGGAGTTTAAAGGGACAGAGAGTAACATCAAGGGGAGTTTAAAGGTTCAGAGATTGAGAATACGGGGACGTTAATGGGACAGAGAGTGAGATCATGGGGAGGTTAAAGGGACAGAGAGTGAGATCACGGGGAGGTTAAAGGGACAGAGAATGAGATCACGGTGCGGTTAAAGGACCAGAGTGTGAGATCACGGCGAGTTTAAAGGGACAGAGATTGAAATCACGTTGAGGTTAAAGGGAAAGAAAATGAGATCACGGGGTGGTTAAAGGGACAGAGAATGAGATCACGGGGCGGTTAATGAGCCAGAGTGTGAGATCACGGCGAGGTTAACGGGACAGAGAGTGAGGTCAGGGTCACGTTTAAGGGACAGTGAGTGAGATCACGGGGATGATAAAGGGACAGAGCGTGAAATCACGGGGAGGTTAAAGGGCCAGAGAGTGATCACGAGGAGGTTAAAGGGACAGAGAGTGAGATCACGAGGAGGTTAAAGGGGCAGAGAGTGATCACGATGAGGTTGAAGGGACAGAGTGTGTGATCACGGGGAGGTTAAAGGGACAGAGAGAGAGCTCACTGGGTGGTTATAGGGACAGAGTGTGAGATCACGGGGAGTTTAAAGGGACAGAGAGTGAGCTCACGGGGAGGTTAACGGTACAGAGAGAGCGATCAGGGGGAGGTTAAAGGGACAGAGAGTGAGATCATGGGGAATTTATAGAGACACAGAGTGAGATCACGGGGAGTTAAAAGGGACAGAGAGTGAGATAATGGGGAGGATAATGGGACAGAGAATGAGATCACGGGGAGGTGAAAGGGACAGAGAGTGAGATCACGGTGAGGTTAAAGGGACAGAGAGTGAGATCACGGGGAGGTTAAAGGGACAGAGAGTGAGATCACGGGGAGGTTAAAGGGACAGAGAATGAGATCACGGGGCGGTGAAAGGACCAGAGTGTGAGATCACGGCGAGGTTAAAGGGACAGAGATTGAAATCACGTTGAGGTTAAAGGGACAGAGAATGAGATCACGGGGTGGTTAAAGGGACAGAGAATGAGATCACGGGGCGGTTAAAGAGCCAGAGTGTGAAATCACGGCGAGGTTAAAGGGACAGAGAGTTAGGTCAGGGGCACGTTTAGGGGACAGTGAGTGAGATCACGGGGATGATAAAGGGACAGAGCGTGAAATCACGGGGAGGTCAAAGGGCCAGAGAGTGTTCACGAGGAGGTTAAAGGGACAGAGAGTGAGATCACGAGGAGGTTAAAGGGCCAGAAAGTGATCACGAGGAGGTTAAAGGGACAGAGTGTGTGATCACGGGGAGGTTAAAGGGACAGAGATGAATCACGAGGAGGTTAAGGGGACAGAGAGTGAGAACACGGGGAGTTTATAGGGACAGAGTTTGAGATCACGGGGAGGTTAAAGGGGCAGAGAAAGAGATCATGGGGATGTTAAAGGGACAGAGAGTGAGGTCACGGAGAGGTTAATGGGACAGAGAGTGAGATCACGGGAATGTTAAAGGGACAGAGTGAGATCACGGGGAGGTTAAAGGGACAGAGAGTGAGATCACGGGGAGGTTAAAGGGACTGAGAGTGAGATCACGGGGAGGTTAAAGGGAGAGAGAGTGAGATCACGGAGAGGTTAAAGGGACAGAGAGTGAGATCACGGGAATGTTAAAGGGACAGAGTGAGATCACGGGGAGGTTAAAGGGACAGAGAGTGAGATCACGGGGAGGTTAAAGGGACTGAGAGTGTGATCACGGGGTGGTTAAAGTGACAGAGAGTGAGATCACAGGGATGATAAAGGGACAGAGAGTGAGATCACGGTGAGGTTAAACGGACAGAGAATGATATCACGGTGAGGTTAAAGGGACAGGGAGAGAGATCACGGGGAGGTTAATGGGAGAAAGTGAGAGATCACGCGGAGTTTAAAGGGACAGAGAGTGAGATCACGGGTGGTTAAAGAGACAGAGAGATCACGGGGAGGTTAAGGGGACAGAGAGTGAGATCACGGGCACTTTAAAGGGGCAGTGAGTGAGATCACGGTGAGTATAAAGGGACAGAGGGTGCGATCACGGTGAGGTTAAAGGGACAGAGAGTGAGATCAAGGGGATGTTAAAGGGCCCGAGAGTGAGATCACGGGGAAGTTAAACTGACTGACAGTGAAATCACGGGGAGGTTAAGGAGACAGAGAGAGTGATCACTGGGAGGTTAAAGGGACAGAGTGTGATCACGGGGAGGTTAAAGGGACAGAGAGTGAGATCACGGGGAGATTAATGGGACTGAGAGTGAAATCACGGGGAGGTTAAATGGACAGAGAGTTAGATCACGGGGAGGTTAAAGGGACAGACAGTGAGATCACGGGGAGGTTAAAGGGGCAGGGAGTGAGATCACGGGGAGGTTAAAAGGACAGCGAGTGAGATCACGGGGATGTTAAAGGGACAGAGAATGAGATCACGGGGCGGTTAATGGGCCAGAGTGTGAGATCACAGCGAGGTTAAAGGGACAGAGATTGAAATCACGTTGAGGTTAAAGGGACAGAGAGAGTGATCACTCGGAGGTTAAAGGGACAGAGTGAGATCACAGGGAGGTTAAAGGGACAGAGAGCGAGATCACGGGGAGGTTAAAGGGACAGAGAGTGAGATCACGGGGAGTTTAAAGGGACAGACAGTGAGATCACGGGGAGGTAAAGGGAAAGAGAATGAGATCACGGGGAGGTTAAAGAGCCAGAGTTTGAGATCACGGCGAGGTTAAAGGGAAGGAGAGTTAGATCACGGGGAGGTTAAAGGGACAGAGAGTGAGATCACGGGGAGGTTAAAGGGACAGAGAATGAGATCAGGGGGAGGTTAAACGGGCAGAAAATGAGATCACGGGGAGGTTAATGGGACAGAGAATGAGATCATGGGGAGGTTAAAGGTAAAGACAGTGATCAAGGCGAGGTTAAAGGGACAGAGAGTGAGATCATGGGAATGTTAAAGGGACAAGAGTGAGATCACGCGAAGGTTAAAGGGAGAGAGAGTGAGAACATGGGGAGGTTAAAGGGACAGAGAGTGAGATCACGGGGAGGTTAAAGGGACTGAGAGTGTGATCACGTGGAGGTTAAAGTGACAGAGAGTGAGATCACGGGGATGATAAAGGGACAGAGAGTGAGATCACGGGGAGGTTAAAGGGACAGAGAATGATATCACGGTGAGGTTAAAGGGACAGGGAAAGAGATCACGGGGAGGTTAATGGGAGAAAGTGAGAGATCACGGGAAGTTTAAAGGGACAGAGAGTGAGATCACGGGTGGTTAAAGAGACAGAGAGATCACGGGGAGGTTAAGGGGACAGAGAGTGAGATCACGGGGAGGTTAAAGGGACAGAGAGTTAGATCACGGAGAGGTTAAATGGACAGAGAGTGAGATCACGGTGAGGTTAAAGGGACAGAGAGTGAGATCACGGGTAGGTTAATGGGACAGAGAGTGAGATCACTGGGAGGTTAAAGAGCCAGAGTGTTGGATCACGGGGAGGTTAAAGGGACAGGGATGTGATCAGGGGGATGTTAAAGGGACAGAGTGCGCGATCACAGGAATGTTAAAGGGACAGAGAGTGAGATAACGCGGAGTTTAAAGGGACAGAGATTCTGATTACGGGGAGGTTAAAGGGACAGGGAGTGTGATCATGGGGAGGTTAATGGGACAAAGTGAGAGATCACGGGGTGGTTAAAGGGACAGAGAGTGAGATCACGCGCAGGTTAAAGGGACAGAGAGTGAGATCATGGGGAGGTTAAAGGTACAGAGAGTGAGATCACGGGGATTTTAAAGGGACAGAGAGTTAGATCACGGGGAGGTTAAAGGGACGGAGAGTTAGATCACGGGGAGGTTCAAGGGACAGAGAATGAGGTCACGGGGAGTTTACAGGGACAGACAGTGAGATCACGGGGAGGTTAAAGGGGCAGAGAATGAGATCACGGGGAGGTTAAAGGTACAGAGAGTGAGATCATGGGAATGTTAAAGGGACAAGAGTGAGATCACGCGGAGATTAAAGGGAGAGAGAGTGAGAACATGGGGAGGTTAAAGGGACAGAGAGTGAGATCACGGGGACGTTAAAGGGACAGAGAGTGAGATCACGGAGAGTTTAAAGGGACAGCGAGTGAGATCACGGGGAGGGTAAAGGGACAGAGACTGAGATCACGGGGAGTTTAAAGGGACAGAGATTGAGATCTCGGGGAGGTTAAAGGGACAGAGACTGAGATCACGGGGAGGTTAAAGGGGCAGAGAATGAGATCACGGGGAGGTTAAAGGAACAGAGAGTGAGATAACCGGAATGTTAAAGGGACAGAGAGTGAGATAACGCGGAGGTTAAAGGGACAGAGAGTCTGATTACGGGGAGGTTAAAGGGACAGGGAGTGTGATCACGGGGAGGTTAATGGGATAAAGTGAGAGATCACGAAGTGGTTAAAGGGACAGAGAGTGAGATCACGGGGAGTTTAAAGGGACAGAGAGAGAGCTCACTGGGTGGTTATAGGGACAGAGTGTGAGATCACGGGGAGGTTAACGGTACAGAGAGTGCGATCAGGGGGAGGTTAAAGGGACAGAGAGTGAGATCATGGGGAATTTAAAGAGACACAGAGTGAGATCACGGGGAGTTTAAAGGGACAGAGAGTGAGATAATGGGGAGGATAATGGGACAGTGAATGAGATCACGGGGAGGTAAAACGGACAGAGAGTGAGTTCACGGTGAGGTTAAAGGGACAGAGAGTGAGATCACGGGGAGGTTAAAGGGACAGAGAGTGAGATCACGGGGAGGTTAAAGGGACAGAGAGTGAGATCACGGGGAGGTTAAAGGGACAGAGAATGAGATCACGGTGCGGTTAAAGGACCAGAGTGTGAGATCACGGCGAGTTTAAAGGGACAGAGATTGAAATCACGTTGTGGTTAAAGGGACAGAGAATGAGATCACGGGGTGGTTAAAGGGACAGAGAATGAGATCACGGGGCGGTTAATGAGCCAGAGTGTGAGATCACGGCGAGGTTAACGGGACAGAGAGTGAGGTCAGGGTCACGTTTAAGGGACAGTGAGTGAGATCACGGGGATGATAAAGGAACAGAGCGTGAAATCACGGAGAGGTTAAAGGGCCAGAGAGTGATCACGAGGAGGTTAAAGGGACAGAGAGTGAGATCACGAGGAGGTTAAAGGGCCAGAGAGTGATCACGATGAGGTTGAAGGGACAGAGTGTGTGATCACGGGGTGGTTAAAGGGACAGAGAGAGAGCTCACTGGGTGGTTATAGGGACAGAGTGTGAGATCACGGGGAGTTTAAAGGGACAGAGAGTGAGCTCACGGGGAGGTTAACATAACAGAGAGTGCGATCAGGGGGAGGTTAAAGGGACAGAGAGCGAAATCATGGGGAATTTAAAGAGACACAGAGTGAGATCACGGGGAGTTTAAAGGGACAGAGAGTGAGATAATGGGGAGGATAATGGACAGAGAATGAGATCACGGGGAGGTGAAAGGGACAGAGAGTGAGATCACGGTGAGGTTAAAGGGACAGAGAGTGAGATCACGGGGAGGTTAAAGGGACAAAGAGTGAGATCACCGGGAGGTTAAAGGGACAGAGAGTGAGATCCCGGGGAGGTTAAAGGGACAGAGAATGAGATCACGGGGCGGTGAAAGGACCAGAGTGTGAGATCACGGCGAGGTTAAAGGGACAGAGATTGAAATCACGTTGAGTTTAAAGGGACAGAGAATGAGATCACGGGGTGGTTTAAGGGACAGAGAATGAGATCACGGGGCGGTTAAAGAGACAGAGTGTGAGATCACGGCGAGGTTAAAGGGACAGAGAGTCAGGTCAGGGGCACGTTTAAGGGTCAGTTTTTGAGATCACGGGGATGATTAAGGGACAGAGCGTGAAATCACGGGGAGGTTAAAGGGCCAGAGAGTGTTCACGAGGAGGTTAAAGGGACAGAGAGTGAGATCACGAGGAGGTTAAAGAGCCAGAGAGTGATCACGAGGAGGTTAAAGGGACAGAGTGTGTGATCACGGGGAGGTTAAAGGGACAGAGAGTGATCACGAGGAGGTTAAGGGGACAGAGAGTGAGAACACAGGGAGTTTATAGGGACAGAGTTTGAGATCACGGGGAGGTTAAAGGGGCAGAGAAAGAGATCATGGGGATGTTAAAGGGACAGAGAGTGAGGTCACGGAGAGGTTAATGGGACAGAGAGTGAGATCACGGGAATGTTAAAGGGACAGAGAGTGAGATCACATGGACGTTAAAGGGTCAGAGAGTGAGATCACGGGGAGGTTAAAGGGACAGAGAGTGAGATCACGGGGAGGTTAAAGGGACTGAGAGTGAGATCACGGAGAGGTTAAAGGGAGAGAGAGTGAGATCACGGAGAGGTTAAAGGGACAGAGAGTGAGATCACGGGAATGTTAAAGGGACAGAGTGAGATCACGGTGAGGTTAAAGGGACAGAGAGAGAGATCACGGGGAGGTTAAAGGGACTGAGAGTGTGATCACGGGGTGGTTAAAGTGACAGAGAGTGAGATCACGGGGATGATAAAGGGACAGAGAGTGAGATCACGGTGAGGTTAAACGGACAGAGAATGATATCACGGTGAGGTTAAAGGGACAGGGAGAGAGATCACGGGGAGGTTAATGGGAGAAAGTGAGAGATCACGCGGAGTTTAAAGGGACAGAGAGTGAGATCACGGGTGGTTAAAGAGACAGAGAGATCACGGGGAGGTTAAGGGGACAGAGAGTGAGATCACGGGCACTTTAAAGGGGCAGTGAGTGAGATCACGGTGAGTATAAAGGGACAGAGGGTGCGATCACGGTGAGGTTAAAGGGACAGAGAGTGAGATCAAGGGGATGTTAAAGGGCCCGAGAGTGAGATCACGGGGAAGTTAAACTGACTGACAGTGAAATCACGGGGAGGTTACGGAGACAGAGAGAGTGATCACTGGGTGGTTAAAGGGACAGAGTGTGATCACGGGGAGGTTAAAGGGACAGAGAGTGAGATCACGGGGAGATTAAAAGGACTGAGAGTGAGATCACGGGGAGGTTAAATGGACAGAGAGTAAGATCACGGGGAGGTTAAAGGGACAGACAGTGAGATCACGGGGAGGTTAAAGGGACAGAGAGTTAAATCATGGAGAGGTTAAATGGACAGAGAGTGAGATCACGGGGAGGTTAAAGGGACAGAGAATGAGATCACGGGTAGGTTAATGGGACAGAGAGTGAGATCACTGGGAGGTTAAAGGTACAGAGAATGAGATCACGGGGCGGTTAAAGAGCCAGAGTGTGAGATCACGGGGAGTTTAAAGGTGCAGAGAATGTGATCACTGGGAGGTTAAAGGGACAGAGAGTGAGGTCACGGGGAGGGTAAAGGGACAGAGTGTGAGATCACGGGGTGGTTAAAGGGACAGAGAGTGAGATCACGCGCAGGTTAAAGGGACAGAGAGTGAGATCACGGGGAGTTTAAACGGACAGAGAGAGAGCTCACTGGGTGGTTATAGGGAAAGAGAGTGAGATCACGGGGAGTTTAAAGGGGCAGAGACTGAGATCACGTGGAGCTTAAAGGGACAGAGAGTGAGCTCACGGGGAGGTTAACGGTACAGAGAGTGCGATCAGGGGGTGGTTAAAGGGTAGAGAGTGAGATCATGGGGAGGTTAATGAGACACAGAGTGAGATCACGGGGAGTTGAAAGGGACAGAGAGTGAGATAATGGGGAGGATAATGGGACAGAGAATGAGATCATGGGGAGGTTAAAGGGACAGAGAGCGAGATCACGGTGAGGTTAAAGGGACAGAGAGTGAGATCACGGGGAGGTTAAAGGGACAGAGAGTGAGATCACGGGGACGTTAAAGGGACAGAGAGTGAGATCACGGGGAGGTTAAAGGGACAGAGAATGAAATCACGGGGCGGTTAAAGGGCCAGAGTGTTAAATCATGTCGAGGTTAAAGGGACTGAGATTGAAATCACGTTGAGGTTAAAGGGACAGAGAGAGTGATCACTGGGATGTTAAAGGGACAGAGTGAGATCACGGGGAGGTTAAAGGGACTGAGAGTGAGATCACGGGGAGATTAAAGGGACTGAGAATGAGATAACAGGGAGGTTAATGGGTCAGAGAAAGAGATCATGGGGATGTTAAAGGGAAAGAGAGTGAGATCACGCGGAGGTTAAAGGGAGATAGAGTGAGAACATGGGGAGGTTAAAGGGACAGAGAGTGAGATCACGGGGAGTTTATAGGGACAGAGATTGAGATCACGGGTAGGTTAATGGGACAGAGAGTGAGATCACTGGAAGGTTAAAGGGAGAGAGAGTGAGATCACGGGTAGGTTAATGGGACAGAGAGTGAGATCACTGGGAGGTTAAAGGTACAGAGAATGAGATCACGGGGCGGTTAAAGAGCCAGAGTGTGAGATCACGGGGAGTTTAAAGGTGCAGAGAATGAGATCACTGGGAGTTTAAAGGGACAGGGAGTGTGATCACGGGGAGGTTAATGGGACAAAGTGAGAGATCACGGGGTGGTTAAAGGGACAGAGAGTGAGATCACGCGCAGGATAAAGGGACAGAGAGTGAGATCACGGGGAGTTTAAGGGGACAGAGAGAGAGCTCACTGGGTGGTTATAGGGAAAGAGAGTGAGATCACGGGGAGTTTAAAGGGGCAGAGACTGAGATCATGTGGAGCTTAAAGGGACAGAGAGAGAGCTCACGGGGAGGTTAACGGTACAGAGAGTGCGATCAGGGGGAGGTTAAAGGGAAGAGAGTGAGATCATGGGGAGGTTAATGAGACACAGAGTGAGATCACGGGGAGTTGAAAGGGACAGAGAGTGAGATAATGGGGAGGATAATGGGACAGAGAATGAGATCACGGGGAGGTTAAAGGGACAGAGAGTGAGATCACGGTGAGGTTAAAGGGACGAGAGTGAGATCACGGGGAGGTTAAAGGGACAGAGAGTTAGATCACGGGTAGGTTAATGGGATAGAGAGTGAGACCACTGGAAGGTTAAAGGGACAGAGAATGTGATCACGGGGCGGTTAAAGAGCCAGAGTGTGAGATCACGGCGAGGTTAAAGGGACAGAGAGTTAGATCACGGGGAGGTTAAAGGGACAGAGAATGAGATCACGGTGTGGTTAAAGGGACAGAGAATGAGATCACGGGGCGGTTAAAGAGCCAGAGTGTGAGATCACGGCGAGGTTAAAGGGACAGAGAGTGAGGTCAGGGGCACGTTTAAGGGACAGTGAGTGAGATCACGTGGATGATAAAGGGACAGAGCGTGAAATCACGGGGAGGTTAAAGGGCCAGAGAGTGATCACGAGGAGGTTAAAGGGACAGAGAGTGAGATCACGAGGAGGTTAAAGGGCCAGAGAGTGATCACGAGGAGGTTAAAGGGACAGAGTGTGTGATCACGGGCAGGTTAAAGGGACAGAGAGTGATCACGAGGAGGTTAAGGGGACAGAGAGTGAGAACACGGGGAGTTTAAAGGGACAGAGTTTGAGATCACGGGGAGGTTAAAGGGGCAGAGAAAGAGATCATGGGGATGTTAAAGGGACAGAGAGTGAGGTCACGGAGAGGTTAATGGGACAGAGAGTGAGATCACGGGAATGTTAAAGGGACAGAGAGTGAGATCACGGGGAGGTTAAAGGGACAGAGAGTAACATCAAGGGGAGTTTAAAGTGACAGGGAATGAGAATACGGGGACTTTAAAGGGACAGAGAGTGAGATCACGGGGAGGGTAAAGGGACTGAGAGTGAGATCACGGGAATGTTAAAGGGACAGAGTGAGATCAAGGGGAGGTTAAAGGGACAGAGAGTGAGATCACGGGGAGGTTAAAGGGACTGAGAGTGAGATCACGGGGAGGTTAAAGGGAGAGAGAGTTAGATCACGGAGAGGTTAAAGGGACTGAGAGTGAGATCACGGGAATGTTAAAGGGACAGAGTAGGATCACGGGGAGGTTAAAGGGACAGAGAGTGAGATCACGGGGAGGTTAAAGGGACTGAGAGTGTGATCACGGGGAGGTTAAAGTGACAGAGAGTGAGATCACGTGGATGATAAAGGGACAGAGAGTGAGATCACGGTGAGGTTAAACGGACTGAGAATGATATCACAGTGAGGATAATGGGACAGGGAGAGAGATCACGGGGAGGTTAATGGGAGAAAGTGAGAGATCACGCGGAGTTTAAAGGGACAGAGAGTGAGATCACGGGTGGTTAAAGAGACAGAGAGATCACGGGGAGGTTAAGGGGACAGAGAGTGAGATCACGGGCACTTTAAAGGGGCAGTGAATGAGATCACGGTCAGTATAAAGGGACAGAGGGTGCGATCACGGTGAGGTTAAAGTGACAGAGAGTGAGATCAAGTGGATGTTAAAGTGACAGAGAGTGAGATCACGGGGAGATTAAAGGGACAGAGAGTGAGATCACGGGTAGGTTAATGGGACAGAGAGTGAGATCACTGGAAGGTTAATGGGACAGAGAATGAGATCACGGGGAGGTTAAAGAGCCCGAGTGTGAGATCACGTCGAGGTTAAAGGGACAGAGAGTGAGGTCAGGGGCACGTTTAAGGGACAGCGAGTGAGATCACGGGGAGGATAAGGGGACAGAGAGTGAAATCACGGGGAGGTTAAAGGGCCAGAGAGTGATCACGAGGAGGTTAAAGGGCCAGATAGTGAGATCACGAGGAGGTTAAAGGAACACATTGTGAGATCAAGGAGTCATTATAGGGACAGGGAGTGAGATCACGGGGAGGTTAAAGGGACAGAGAGTGAGATCATGAGGGGTTTAAAGGGACACAGTGTGAGATCAGGGAGACGTTAAAGGGACAGGGAGTGAGATCACGGAGAGGTTAAAGGGCAAGAGAGTGATCACGAGGAGGTTAAAGGGACAGAGTGTGTGATCACGGGGAGGTTAAAGGGACAGAGAGTGATCACGAGGAGGTTAAGGGGACAGAGAGTGAGAAGACGGTGAGTTAAAAGGGACAGAGTTTGAGATCACGGGGAGGTTAAAGGGGCAGAGAGTGAGAACAGGGTGAGGTTAAAGCGCAAGAGAGGGATCACGAGGAGGTTAAAGGGACAGAGAATGATCACGAGGAGGTTAACGGGACAGAGTGTGTGATCACGGGGAGGTTAAAGGGACAGAGAGTGATCACGAGGAGGTTAAGTGGACAGAGAGTGAGAACACGGGGAGTTTAAAGGAACAGGGTTTGAGATCACGGGGAGGTTAAAGGGGCAGAGAATGAGATCCCGGGGAGGTTAAAGGGACAGAGAATGAGATCATGGGGATGTTAAAGGTAAAGACAGTGATCACGGCGATGTTAAAGGGACAGAGAGTGAGGTCATGGGAATGTGAAAGGGACAGAGAGTGAGATCACGCGGAGGTTAAAGGGAGATAGAGTGAGAACATGGGGAGGTTAAAGGGACAGAGAGTGAGATCAGGGGGACGTTAGAGGGACAGAGAGTGAGATCACGGGGAGTTTAAAGGGACAGAGAGTAACATCAAGGGGTGTTTAAAGGGTCAGAGATTGAGAATACGGGGACGTTAATGGGACAGAGAGTGAGATCATGGGGAGTAAAAGGGACAGAGAGTGAGATCACGGTGAGGGTAAAGGGACAGAGATTGAGATCACGGGTAGGTTAAAGGGACAGAGAGTGAGATCACGGTGAGGTTAAAGGGGCAGAGAATGAGATCACTGTGAGGTAAAAGGGACAGAGAGTGAGATCACGGGGAGGTTAAAGGGACAGAGAGTGAGATCCCGGGAATGTTAAAGGGAGAGAGAGTGAGATAAGTCGGAGGTTAAAGGGACAGAGAGTGAGATCACGGGGAGGTTAAAGGGGCAGAGAGTGAGATCACTGTGAGGTTAAAGGGACAGGGAGTGTGATCACGGGGAGGTTAAAGGGACAGAGAGAGAGCTCACTGGGTGGTTAAAGGAACAGAGAGTGAGATCACGGGGAGTTTAAAGGGAAAGAGAGTGAGCTCACGGGGTGGTTAACGGTACAGAGAGTGCGATCAGGGGGAGGTTAAAGGGACAGAGAGTGAGATCATGGGGAGGTTAAAGAGACACAGAGTGAGATCACGGGGAGTTTAAAGGGACAGAGAATGAGATCACGGGGAGTTTAAAGGGACAGAGAGTGAGATCACGGGGAGGTTAAAGGGACAGAGAGTGAGATCACGGGGAGGTTAAAGTTACAGAGAATGAGATCACGGGGCGGTTAAAGAGCCAGAGTGCGAGGTCACGGGGAGATTAAAGGGACAGAGAGTCTGATTACGGGGAGGTTAAAGGGACAGGGAGTGAGCTCACGGGGAGGTTAATGGGACAAAGTGAGAGATCACGGGGTGGTTAAAGGGACAGAGAGTGAGATCACGGGGAGGTTAAAGGGACAGAGAGTGAGATCACGGGGAGTTTAAAGGGACAGAGAGAGAGCTCACTGGGTGGTTAAAGGGACTGAGAGAGAGATTACGGGGAGATTAAAGGGGCAGAGGCTGAGATCACGGGGAGCTTAAAGGGACAGAGAGTGAGCTCACGGTGAGGTTAACGGTACAGAGAGTGCGATCAGGGGGAGGTTAAAGGGACAGAGAGTGAGATCATGGGGAGGTTAAAGAGACACAGAGTGAGATCACGGGGAGTTTAAAAGGACAGAGAGTGAGATAACGGGGAGGATAATGGGACAGAGAATGTGATCACGGGGAGGTTAAAGGGACAGTGAGTGAGATCACGGTGAAGTTAAAGGGAGAGAGAGTGAGATCACGGGGAGGTTAAAGGGACAGAGAGTGAGATCACGGGGAGGTTAAAGGGACAGAGAGTGAGATCACGGGCAGTTTAAAGGGACAGAGAATGAGATCACGGGGCGGTTAAAGAGCCAGAGTGTGATTCACGGCGAGGTTAAAGGGACAGAGATTGAAATCACGTTGAGGTTAAAGGGACAGAGAGAGTGATCACTGGGAGGTTAAAGGGACCGAGTGAGATCACGGGGAGGTTAAAGGGACAGAGAGCGAGATCACGGGGAGGTTAAAGGGACTGAGAGTGAGATCAGGGAGAGGTTAAAGGGACAGAGAGTTAGATCACGAGGAGGTTAATGGTACAGAGAGTTAGATCACGGTGAGGTTAAAGGGAAAGAGAGTGAGATCACTGGGAGGTTAAAGGGACAGAGAGTGAGATCACGGGGAGGTTAAAGGGACAGAGTGTGAGATCACGGGAATGTTAAAGGGACAGAGAGTGAGATAATGCGGAGGATAAAGGGACAGAGAGTCTGATTACGGGGAGGTTAAAGGGACAAGGAGTGTGATCACGGGGAGGTTAATGGGACAAAGTGAAAGATCAAGGGGTGGTTAAAGGGACAGAGAGTGAGATCACAGGGAGGTTAAAGGGACAGAGAGAGAGCTCACTGGGTGGTTAAAGGGACAGAGAGTGAGATCTCGGGGAATTTAAAGGGGCAGGGACTGAGATCACGGGGAGCTTAAAGGGACAGAGAGTGAGCTCACGGGGAGGTTAACGGTACAGAGAGCGCGATCAGGGGGAGGTTAAAGGGACAGAGAGTGAGATCATGGGGAGGTTAAAGAGACAGAGAGTGAGATTACTGGGAGTTTAAAAGGACAGAGAGTGAGATAACGGGGAGGATAATGGGACAGAGAATGAGATGGCGGGGAGGTTAAAGGGACAGAGAGTGAGATCACGGTGAGGTTAAAGGGACAGAGAGTGAGATCACGGGGAGGTTAAAGGGACAGAGAGTGAGATCACGGGGAGGTTAAAGGGAGAGAGAGTGAGACCACGGCCAGGTTAAAGGGACAGAGATTGAGATCACGGCGAGGTTAAAGGGACAGAGAGTGAGATAACGGGGAGGATAATGGGACAGAGAATGAGATCACGGGGAGGTTAAAGGGACAGAGAGTGAGAACACGGGGAGGATAATGGGACAGAGAATGAGATCACGGGGCGGTTAAAGAGCCAGAGTGTGAGATCACGGCGAAGTTAAAGGGACAGAGAGTAAGGTCAGGGGCACGTTTATGGGACAGAGAGTGAGATGACGAGGAGCTAAAAGGGACAGAAAGTGAGATCACGGTGAGGTTAAAGGGCCAGAGAGTGATCACGAGGAGGTTAAAGGGACAGAGAGTGAGATCACGGGGAGGTTAAAGGGACAGAGAGAGTGATCACTGGGAGTCTAAAGGGATAGAGTGAGATCACGGAGAGGTTAAAGGGACAGAGAGTGAGTTCACGGGGAGATTAAAGGGACTGAGAGTGAGATAACGGGGAGGTAATGGGACAGAGAGTGAGATCACGGGTAGGTTAATGGGACAGAGAGTGAGAACACTGGGAGGTTAAAGGTACAGAGAATGAGATCACGGGGCGGTTAAAGAGCCAGAGTGTGAGATCACGGGGACGTTAAAGGGGCAGAGAATGAGATCACTGGGAGGTTAAAGGGACAGTGAGTGAGATCACGGGGAACTTAAAGGGAAAGAGAGTGAGCTCACGGGGAGGTTAAAGGGACAGAGAGTGATATCATGGGGAGGTTAAAGAGACACAGAGTGAGATCACGGGGAGTTTAAAGGGACAGAGAGTGAGATAACGAAAGGATAATGGGACAGAGAATGAGATCACGGGGAGGTTACAGGGACAGAGAGTGAGATCACGATGAGGTTAAAGGGACAGAGAGTGAGATCACGGGGAGGTTAAAGGGACAGAGAGTGAGATCACGGGGAGGTTAAAGGGACAGAGAGTGAGATCACGGGGAGGTTAAAGGGACAGAGAGTGAGATCACGGGGAGGTTAAAGGGACAGAGAGTGAGATCACGGGGAGGTTAAAGGGACAGAGAGTGTGATCAGGGGTTAGGTTAAAGGGCAAGAGTGTGATCACGGGGAGGTTAAAGGGACAGAGAGTGATCACGAGGAGGTTAAGGGGACAGAGAGTGAGAACACGGGGAGATTATAGGGACAGAGTTTGAGATCACGGTGAGGTTAAAGGGGCTGAGAATGAAATCACGGGGAGGTTAAAGGGACAGAGAATGAGATCATGGGGAGGTTAAAGGTAAAGTCAGTGATCACGGCGAGGTTAAAGGGACAGAGAGTGTGATCATGGGAATGTTAAAGGGACAGAATGTGAGATCACGCGGAGGTTAAAGGGAGAGAGAGTGAGAACATGGGGAGGTTAAAGAGACAGAGAGTGAGATCACGGGGACGGTAAAGGGACAGAGAGTGAGATCACGGGGAGTTTAAAGGGACAGAGAGTAACATCAAGGGGAGTTTAAAGGGTCAGAGATTGAGAATACGGGGACGTTAATGGGACAGAGAGTGAGATCATGGGGAGGTTAAAGTGACAGAGAGTGAGATCACGGGTAGGGTAAAGGGACAGAGACTGAGATCACGGGGAGTTTAAAGGGACAGAGATTTAGATCACGGGTAGGTAAAAGGGACAGAGAGTGAGATCACGGGGATGTTAATGGGGCAGAGAATGAGATCACTGGGAGGTTAAAGGGACAGAGAGTGAGATCAAGGGGAGGTTAAAGGGACAGAGAGGCTGATTACGGGGAGGTTAATGGGACAGGGAGTGTGATCACGGGGAGGTTAATGGGAGATAGCGAGAGATCACGGGGAGGTTAAAGGGACAGAGAGCGAGATCACGGGGAGGTTAAAGGGACTGAGAGTGAGATCACGGGGAGGTTAAAGTGACAGTGAGTGATATCAAGGGGAGGTTAAAGGGACAGAGAGTGAGATCACGGGTAGGTTAATGGGACAGAGAGTGAGATCACTGGGAGGTTAAAGGGACAGAGAATGAGATCACGGGGCGGTTAAAGGGACAGAGAGTGAGAACACGGGTAGGTTAATGGGACAGAGAGTGAGATCACTGGGAGGTTAAAGGGACAGAGAGTGAGAACACGGGTAGGTTAATGGGACAGAGAGTGAGATCACTGGGAGGTTAAAGGGACAGAGAATGAGATCACGGGGCCGTTAAAGAGCCAGAGTGTGAGATCACGGCGAGGTTAAAGGGACAGAGAGTAAGGTCAGGGGCATGTTTAAGGGACAGAGAGTGAGATGACGAGGAGCTAAAAGGGACAGAAAGTGTGATCACGGGGAGGGGAAAGGGCCAGAGAGTGATCTCGAGGAGGTTAAAGGGACAGTGAGTTAGATCACGCGGAGGTTAAAGGGAGAGAAAGTGAGACAACGGAAAGGTTAAAGGGACAGAGCGTTAGATCACGGGGACGTTGAAGGGACAGAGATTGAGATCACGGCGAGTTTAAAGGGACAGAGAGTAACATCAAGGGGAGTTTAAAGAGTCAGAGATTGAGAATAAGGGGACGTTAATGGGACAGAGAGTGAGCTCACGGGGAGGTTAATGGGACAAAGTGAGAGATCACGGGGTGGTTAAAGGGACAGAGAGTGAGATCACGGGGATGTTAAAGGGACAGAGAGTGAGATCACGGGGAGTTTAAAGGGACAGAGAGAGAGCTCACTGGGTGGTTAAAGGGACTGAGAGAGAGATTACGGGGAGATTAAAGGGGCAGAGGCTGAGATCACGGGGAGCTTAAAGGGACAGAGAGTGAGCTCACGGTGAGGTTAACGGTACAGAGAGTGCGATCAGGGGGAGGTTAAAGGGACAGAGAGTGAGATCATGGGGAGGTTAAAGAGACACAGAGTGAGATCACGGGGAGTTTAAAAGGACAGAGAGTGAGATAACGGGGAGGATAATGGGACAGAAAATGTGATCACGGGGAGGTTAAAGGGACAGTGAGTGAGATCACGGTGAAGTTAAAGGGAGAGAGAGGGAGATCACGGGGAGGTTAAAGGGACAGAGAGTGAGATCACGGGGAGGTTAAAGGGACAGAGAGTGAGATCACGGGCAATTTAAAGGGACAGAGAATGAGATCACGGGGCGGTTAAAGAGCCAGAGTGTGATTCACGGCGAGGTTAAAGGGACAGAGATTGAAATCACGTTGAGGTTAAAGGGACAGAGAGAGTGATCACTGGGAGGTTAAAGGGACCGAGTGAGATCACGGGGAGGTTAAAGGGACAGAGAGCGAGATCACGGGGAGGTTAAAGGGACTGAGAGTGAGATCAGGGAGAGGTTAAAGGGACAGAGAGTTAGATCACGAGGAGGTTAATGGTACATGAGTGTTAGATCACGGTGAGGTTAAAGGGAAAGAGAGTGAGATCACGGGGAGATTAAAGGGACTGAGAGTGAGATCACGTGGAGGTTAAAGGGAGAGAGAGTTAGATAACGGTGAGGTTAAAGGGACAGAGAGTGAGATCACCGGGAGGTTAAAGGGGCAGAGAGTTAGATCACGGAGATGTTAAAGGGACAGAGAGTAAGATCAAGGGGAGGTTAAACGGACAGAGAGTGAGATCACGGGTAGGTTAAAGGGACAGAGAGTGAGATCACGGGTAGGTTAATGGGACAGATTGTGAGATCACTGGGAGGTTAAAGGTACAGAGAATGAGATCACGGGGCGGTTAAAGAGCCAGAGTGTGAGATCACGGGGAGGTTAAAGGGGCTGAGAATGAGATCACTGGGAGGTTAAAGGGACAGAGAGTGAGATCACGGGGAGGTTAAAGGGACAGAGTGTGAGATCACGGGAATGTTAAAGGGACAGATAGTGAGATAATGCGGAGGATAAAGGGACAGAGAGTCTGATTACGGGGAGGTTAAAGGGACAAGGAGTGTGATCACGGGGAGGTTAATGGGACAAAGTGAAAGATCAAGGGGTGGTTAAAGGGACAGAGAGTGAGATCACAGGGAGGTTAAAGGGACAGAGAGAGAGCTCACTGGGTGGTTAAAGGGACAGAGAGTGAGATCTCGGGGAATTTAAAGGGGCAGGGACTGAGATCACGGGGAGCTTAAAGGGACAGAGAGTGAGCTCACGGGGAGGTTAACGGTACAGAGAGCGCGATCAGGGGGAGGTTAAAGGGACAGAGAGTGAGATCATGGGGAGGTTAAAGAGACAGAGAGTGAGATCACTGGGAGTTTAAAAGGACAGAGAGTGAGATAACGGGGAGGATAATGGGACAGAGAATGAGATGGCGGGGAGGTTAAAGGGACAGAGAGTGAGATCACGGTGAGGTTAAAGGGACAGAGAGTGAGATCACGGGGAGGTTAAAGGGACAGAGAGTGAGATCACGGGGAGGTTAAAGGGAGAGAGAGTGAGACCACGGCCAGGTTAAAGGGACAGAGATTGAGATCACGGCGAGGTTAAAGGGACAGAGAGTGAGATAACGGGGAGGATAATGGGACAGAGAATGAGATCACGGGGAGGTTAAAGGGACAGAGAGTGAGAACACGGGGAGGATAATGGGACAGAGAATGAGATCACGGGGCGGTTAAAGAGCCAGAGTGTGAGATCACGGCGAAGTTAAAGGGACAGAGAGTAAGGTCAGGGGCACGTTTATGGGACAGAGAGTGAGATGACGAGGAGCTAAAAGGGACAGAAAGTGAGATCACGGTGAGGTTAAAGGGCCAGAGAGTGATCACGAGGAGGTTAAAGGGACAGAGAGTGAGATCACGGGGAGGTTAAAGGGACAGAGAGAGTGATCACTGGGAGTCTAAAGGGATAGAGTGAGATCACGGAGAGGTTAAAGGGACAGAGAGTGAGTTCACGGGGAGATTAAACAGACTGAGAGTGAGATAACGGGGAGGTAATGGGACAGAGAGTGAGATCACGGGTAGGTTAATGGGACAGAGAGTGAGAACACTGGGAGGTTAAAGGTACAGAGAATGAGATCACGGGGCGGTTAAAGAGCCAGAGTGTGAGATCACGGGGACGTTAAAGGGGCAGAGAATGAGATCACTGGGAGGTTAAAGGGACAGTGAGTGAGATCACGGGGAACTTAAAGGGAAAGAGAGTGAGCTCACGGGGAGGTTAAAGGGACAGAGAGTGATATCATGGGGAGGTTAAAGAGACACAGAGTGAGATCACGGGGAGTTTAAAGGGACAGAGAGTGAGATAACGGGGAGGATAATGGGACAGAGAATGAGATCACGGGGAGGTTACAGGGACAGAGAGTGAGATCACGATGAGGTTAAAGGGACAGAGAGTGTGATCAGGGGTTAGGTTAAAGGGCAAGAGTGTGATCACGGGGAGGTTAAAGGGACAGAGAGTGAGATCACGGGGAGGTTAAAGGGACAGAGAGTGAGATCACGGGGAGGTTAAAGGGACAGAGAGTGAGATCACGGGGAGGTTAAAGGGACAGAGAGTGAGATCACGGGGAGGTTAAAGGGACAGAGAGTGAGATCACGGGGAGGTTAAAGGGACAGAGAGTGTGATCAGGGGTTAGGTTAAAGGGCAAGAGTGTGATCACGGGGAGGTTAAAGGGACAGAGAGTGATCACGAGGAGGTTAAGGGGACAGAGAGTGAGAACACGGGGAGATTATAGGGACAGAGTTTGAGATCACGGTGAGGTTAAAGGGGCTGAGAATGAAATCACGGGGAGGTTAAAGGGACAGAGAATGAGATCATGGGGAGGTTAAAGGTAAAGTCAGTGATCACGGCGAGGTTAAAGGGACAGAGAGTGTGATCATGGGAATGTTAAAGGGACAGAAAGTGAGATCACGCGGAGGTTAAAGGGAGAGAGAGTGAGAACATGGGGAGGTTAAAGAGACAGAGAGTGAGATCACGGGGACGGTAAAGGGACAGAGAGTGAGATCACGGGGAGTTTAAAGGGACAGAGAGTAACATCAAGGGGAGTTTAAAGGGTCAGAGATTGAGAATACGGGGACGTTAATGGGACAGAGAGTGAGATCATGGGGAGGTTAAAGTGACAGAGAGTGAGATCACGGGTAGGGTAAAGGGACAGAGACTGAGATCACGGGGAGTTTAAAGGGACAGAGATTTAGATCACGGGTAGGTAAAAGGGACAGAGAGTGAGATCACGGGGATGTTAATGGGGCAGAGAATGAGATCACTGGGAGGTTAAAGGGACAGAGAGTGAGATCAAGGGGAGGTTAAAGGGACAGAGAGGCTGATTACGGGGAGGTTAATGGGACAGGGAGTGTGATCACGGGGAGGTTAATGGGAGATAGCGAGAGATCACGGGGAGGTTAAAGGGACAGAGAGCGAGATCACGGGGAGGTTAAAGGGACTGAGAGTGAGATCACGGGGAGGTAAAAGGGACAGAGAGTTAAATCAGGAGGAGGTTAATGGTACAGAGAGTTAGATCACGGGGAGGTTAAAGTGACAGTGAGTGATATCAAGGGGAGGTTAAAGGGACAGAGAGTGAGATCACGGGTAGGTTAATGGGACAGAGAGTGAGATCACTGGGAGGTTAAAGGGACAGAGAGTGAGAACACGGGTAGGTTAATGGGACAGAGAGTGAGATCACGGGGCCGTTAAAGAGCCAGAGTGTGAGATCACGGCGAGGTTAAAGGGACAGAGAGTAAGGTCAGGGGCATGTTTAAGGGACAGAGAGTGAGATGACGAGGAGCTAAAAGGGACAGAAAGTGTGATCACGGGGAGGGGAAAGGGCCAGAGAGTGATCTCGAGGAGGTTAAAGGGACAGTGAGTTAGATCACGCGGAGGTTAAAGGGAGAGAAAGTGAGACAACGGAAAGGTTAAAGGGACAGAGCGTTAGATCACGGGGACGTTGAAGGGACAGAGATTGAGATCACGGCGAGTTTAAAGGGACAGAGAGTAACATCAAGGGGAGTTTAAAGAGTCAGAGATTGAGAATAAGGGGACGTTAATGGGACAGAGAGTGAGCTCACGGGGAGGTTAAATGGACAGAGATTGATATCACGGGGCGGTTAAAGAGACAGAGAGTGAGATCACGGCGAGGTTAATGGGACAGAGATTAAGGTCAGGGGCACGTTTAAGGGACAGAGAGTGAGATCACGGGGAGGTTAAAGGGACAGAGAGTGAGATCACGGGTAGGTTAAAGGGACAGAGAGAGTGATCACTGGGAGGTTAAAGGGACAGAGTGAGATCACGGGGAGGTTAAAGGGACAGAGAGTGAGATCACGGGGAGATTAAAGGGACTGAGAGTGTGATCACGGGGGGGTTAAAGGGTCAGAGAGTTAGATCACGGAGAGGTTAAAGGGACAGAGAGTGAGATCACGGGGAGGTTAAATGGACAGTGAGTCTGATTACGGGGATATTAAAGGGACAGAGAGTGAGAAAACGCGGAGGTTAAAGGGACAGAGAGTCTGATTAAGGGGAGGTTAAGGACATAGTGTGAGATCACGGGGAGGTAAAAGGTTACATTGAGTGCGATCATGGGGAGGTTAAAGGTACAGACAGTGAGATCACGGGGAGGATAGAGGGATAGAGAGTGAGATCACGGGGAGGTTAAAGGGACAGAGAGTGAGATCATGGGGAGGTTAAAGGGAAAGAGAGTGAGATCACAGGAAGGTTAAAGGGAGAGAGGGTGTGATCATGGGGAGGTTAAAGAGACACAGAGTGAGATGACGGGGAGTTTAAAGGGACAGAGAGTGAGATAATGGGGAGGATAATGGGACAGAGAGTGAGATCACGGGGATGTTAAAGGGACAGTGAGTGAGATCACAGGGGGGTTAATGGAACAGAGCGTGAGATCACGGGGAGGTTAAAGGGGCAGAGAGTGAGATAATCGGGAGGTTAATGGGAAAGAGAGTGAGATCACGGGGAGGTTAAAGGGACAGAGAGTGAGATCTCAGGAAGTTTAAAGGGACAGAGAGGGACATCACGGGGAGGATAAAGGCACATTGAGTGATCACGAGGAGGTTAAAGGGACAGAGAGTGTGATTACGGGGAGGTTACAGGGACATAAAGTGAGACCACGGATAGGTTAAAGGGATAGAGGGTGAGATCAAGGTGATGTTAACGGAGATGAGAGTGAGATCACGGGGAGGTTAAATGGACAGCGAGCGAGATCACGGGGAGTTTAAAGGGCCAGAGAGTGAGATCACGAGGAGGTTAAAGGGACAGAGTGTGAGATCAAGGAGACGTTAAAGGGACAGGGAGTGAGATCACGGGGAGGTTAAAGGGGCAGAGAGTGAGAACAAGGAGACGTTAAAGGGAAAGGGAGTGAGATCAGGGGGAGGTTAAAGGGCAAGAGAGTGACCACGAGGAGATTAAAGGGACAGAGAGTGATCACGAGGAGGTTAAAGGGACAGAGTGTGTGATCACGGGGAGGTTAAAGGGACAGAGAGTGATCACGAGGAGGTTAAGAGGACAGAGAGTGAGAACACGGGGAGTTTAAAGGGACAGAGTTTGAGATCACGGGGAGGTTAAAGGGGCAGAGAATGAGATCACGGGGAGTTTAAAGGGACAGAGAATGAGATCATGGGGAGGTTAAAGGTAAAGACAGTGATCACGGCGAGGTTAAAGGGACAGAGAGTGAGATCATGGGAATGTTAAAGGGACGGAGAGTGAGATCACGCGGAGGTAAAAGGGAGAGAGAGTGAGAACATGGGCAGGTTAAAGGGACAGAGAGTGAGATCACGGGGACGTTAAAGGGACAGAGAGTGAGATCACGGGAAGTTTAAAGGGACAGAGAGTAACATCAAGGGGAGTTTAAAGGGTCAGAGATTGAGAATACGGGGACACTAATGGGACAGAGAGTGAGATCACGGTGAGGGTAAAGGGACAGAGACTGAGATCACGGGTAAGTTAAAGGGACAGAGAGTGAGATCACGGGCAGGTTAAAGGGGCAGAGAATGAGATCACTGGGAGGTTAAAGGGACAGAGAGTGAGATCACGGGAAGGTTAAAGGGACAGAGAGTTAGATCACGGGGAGGTTAAAGGGACGGAGAGTTAGATCACGGGGAGGTTAAAGGGACAGAGAGTGAGATCAAGGGGAGTTTAAAGGGACAGAGAGTGAGATCATGGGTAGGTTAATGGGACAGAGAGTGAGATCACTGAAAGGTTAATGGGACAGAGAATGAGATCACGGGGAGGTTAAAGAGCCCGAGTGTGAGATCACGTCTAGGTTAAAGGGACAGAGAGTGAGGTCAGGGGCACGTTTAAGGTACAGTGAGTGAGATCACGGGGAGGATAAAGGGACAGAGAGTGAAATCACGGGGAGGTTAAAGGGACAGGGAGAGAGATCACGGGGATGTTAAAGGGGCAGATAGTAAGATAACGGGGAGGTTAAAGGGATAGAGAGTGAGATCACAGGGAGGTTAAAGGGACAGGGAGTGAGATCACGGGGAGGTTAAAGGGACAGAGAGTGAGATCACGGGGAGGTTAAAGGGACAGGGATTGAGATCACGGGGAGGTTAAAGGGACAAAGAGTGAGATCACGGGGAGGTTAAAGGGACAGGGAGTGAGATCACGGGGAGGTTAAAGGGGCAGAGAGTGAGATAACGGGGAGGTTAAAGGGACAGAGAGTGAGATCAGGGGGAGGTTAAAGGGACAGAGAGTGATCACGAGGTGGTTAAAGGGACAGAGTGTGTGATCACGGTTGAGGTTAAAGGGACAGAGATTGATCACGAGGAGGTTAAGGGGACAGAGAGTGAGAAATGGGGAGTTTAATGGGACAGAGTTTGAGATCACGGGGAGCTTAAAGGGGGAGAGAATGAGATCACGGGGAGGTTAAAGGGACAGAGAATGAGATCATGGGGAGGTTAAAGGTAAAGACAGTGATCACGGCAGAGGTTAGAGGGACAGAGAGTGAGATCATGGGAATGTTAATGGGACAGAGATTGAGATCAAGGGGATGTTAAAGGGACAGAGAGTGAGATCACGGGGAGTTTAAAGGGACAGGGAGTAACATCAAGGGGAGTTTAAAGCTTCAGAGATTGAGAATACGGGTACGTTAATGGGACAGAGAGTGAGATCACGGGGAGTTTAAAGGGGCAGAGACAGAGATCACGGGGCGCTTAAAGGGACAGAGAGTGAGCTCACGGGGAGGTTAACGGTACAGAGAGTGCGATCAGGGGTAGGTTAAAGGGACAGAGAGTGACATCATGGGGAGGTTAAAGAGACATAGAGTGAGATCACGGTGAGGTTAAAGGGACAGAGAGTGAGATCACGGGGAGGTTAAAGGGACAGAGAGTGAGATCACGGGGAGGTTAAAGGGACAGAGAGTGAGATCACGGGGGGGTTAAAGGGACAGAGAGTGAGATCACGCGTAGGTTGATGGGACAGAGAGTGAGATCACTGGAAGGTTAAAGGGACAGAGAATGAGATCACGGGGCAGTTAAAGAGCCAGAGTGTGAGATCATGGTGAGTTTAAAGGGACAGAGCGTTAGATCACGGGGAGGTTAAAGGGACAGAGAATGAGATCACGGGGCGGTTAAAGAGCCAGAGTGTGAGATCACGGCGAGGATAAAGGGACAGAGAGTGAGGTCAGGGCCACGTTTAAGGGACAGAGAGTGAGATCACGCGGAGGATAAAAGGACAGAGAGTGAAATCACGGGGAGGTAAATGGGCCAGAGATTGATCACGAGGAGGTTAAAGGGACAGAGAGTGAGATCACGGCGAGGTTAAAGGGTCAGAGAATGAGATCACGAGGAGGTTAAAGGGACAGAGTGTGAGATCAGTAGACGTTAAAAGGACAGGGAGTGAGATCACGGGGAGGTTAAAGGGGCAGAGAGTGAGATGACGGGGAGGTTAAAGGGACAGAGAGTGAGATCATGGGGAGGTTAAAGGCAAGAGAGTGGTGACGAGGAGGTTAAGGGGACAGAGAGTGAGAACACGGGGAGTTTAAAGGGACAGAGTTTGAGATCATGGGGAGGTTAAAGGGGCAGAGAATGAGATCACAGGTAGGTTAAAGGGACAGAGAATGAGATCATGGGGAGGTTAAAGGTAAAGACAGTGATCACGGCGATGTTAAAGGGACAGAGAGTGAGATCATGGGAATGTAAAGGGGACAGAGAGTGAGATCACGCGGAGGTTAAGGGAGAAAGAGTGAGAACATGGGGAGGTTAAATGGACAGAGAGTGAGATCACGGGGACGTTAGAGGGACAGAGAGTGAGATCACGGGGAGTTTAAAAGGACACAGAGCAACATCAAGGGGAGTTTAAAGGGTCAGAGATTGAGAATACGGGGACGTTAATGGGACAGTGAGTGAGATCATGGGGAGGTTAAAGGGACAGAGAGTGAGATCATGGGGAGGTTAAAGAGACACATAGGGAGATCACGGGGAAATTAAAGGGACAGAGAGTGAGATATTGGAGAAGATAAAGGGACAGAGAGTGAGATCACGGTGAGGTTAAAGGGACAGAGAGTGAGATCACGGGGAGGTTAACGGGACAGAGAGTGAGATCACGGGGAGGTTAAAGGGACAGAGAATGAGATCACGGGGAGGTTAAAGGGACAGAGAATGAGATCATGGGGAGGTTAAAGGTAAAGTCAGTGATCACGGCGAGGTTAAAGGGACAGAGAGTGAGATCATAGTAATGTTAAAGGGACAGAGAGTGAGATCACGCGGAGGTTAAAGGGAGAAAGAGTGAGAACATGGGGAGGTTAAAGGGACTGAGATTTAGATCACGGGGACGTTAAAGGGAAAGAGAGTGAGATCACGGGGAGTTTAAAGGGTCAGAGATTGAGAATACGGGGACGTTAATGGGACAGAGAGTGAGATCATGGGGAGGTTAAAGGGACAGAGAGTGAGATCACGGGGAGGTAAAAGGAACAGAGAGTGAGATGACGGGAGTTTAAAGGGACAGAGAGAGAGCTCATTGGGTGGTTAAAGGGACAGAGAGTGAGATCACGGGGAGTTTAAAGGGGCAGAGACAGAGATCACGGGGAGCTTAAAGGGACAGAGAGTGAGCTCACGGGGAGGTTAACGGTACAGAGAGTGCGATCAGGGGTAGGTTAAAGGGACAGATAGTGAGATGAAGGAGACGTTAAAGGGACAGAGAGTGAGATCACGGGGAGGTTAAAGGGGCAGAGAGTGAGATAACGGGGAGGTTACAGGGACAGAGAGTGAGATCAGGGGGAGGTTAAAGGGCAAGAGAGTGATCAAGAGGATGTTAAAGGGACAGAGAGTGATCACGAGGTGGTTAAAGGGACAGAGTGTGTGATCACGGTTGAGGTTAAAGGGACAGAGATTGATCACGAGGAGGTTAAGGGGACAGAGAGTGAGAAACAGGGAGTATAAAGGGACAGAGTTTGAGATCACGGGGAGCTTAAAGGGGGAGAGAATGAGATCACGGGGAGGTTAAAGGGACAGAGAATGAGATCAATGGGAGGTTAAAGGTAAAGACAGTGATCACGGCAGAGGTTAGAGGGACAGAGAGTGAGATCATGGGAATGTTAAAGGGACAGAGAGTAACATCAAGGGGAGTTTAAAGCGTCAGAGATTGAGAATACGGGTACGTTAATGGGACAGAGAGTGAGATCACGGGGAGTTTAAAGGGGCAGAGACAGAGATCACGGTGCGGCTTAAAGGGACAGAGAGTGAGCTCACGGGGAGGTTAACGGTACAGAGAGTGCGATCAGGGTTAGGTTAAAGGGACAGAGAGTGACATCATGGGGAGTTTAAAGAGACACAGAGTGAGATCACGGGGAGTTTAAAGGGACAGAGAGTAACATCACGGGGAGTTTAAAAGGTCAGAGATTGAGAATACGGGGACGTTAATGGGACAGAGAGTGAGATCATGGGGAGGTTAAAGGGACAGAGAGTGAGATCACGGGCAGGTAAAAAGAACAGAGAGTGAGATGACGGGGAGTTTAAAGGGACAGAGAGAGCTCACTGGGTGGTTAAAGGGACAGAGAGTGAGATCACGGGGAGCTTAAAGGGACAGAGAGTGAGCTCACGGGGAGGTTAACGGTACAGAGAGTGCGATCAGGGGTAGGTTAAAGGATCAGAGAGTGAGATCACGGGGAGGTTAAAGGGACAGAGAGTGAGATCACGGGGAGGATAAAGGGACAGTGAGTGATCACGAGTAGGTTAAAGGGACAGAGACTGAGATCAAGGGAAGGTTAATGTGACAGAGAGTGAGATCACGGGGAGTTTAAAGTGGCAGAGAGTGAGAATAATGGGAGGTTAAAGGTACATAGAGTGAGATCACGGAGAGGTTAAAGGGACAGAGAGTGAGATCACGGGGAGGTTAAAGGGACATGGAGTGAGATCACGGGGAGGTTAAAGGGACAAAGAGTGAGATCACGGGGAGGTTAAATGGACAGGGAGTGAGATCACGGGGAGGTTAAAGGGGCAGAGAGTGAGATAACAGGGAGGTTAAAGGGACAGAGAGTGAGATCGGGGGAGGTTAAATGGCAAGAGAGTGATCACGAGGAGGTTAAAGGGACAGAGAGTGATCACGAGGAGGTTAAAGGGACAGAGAGTGAGGTCATGGGGAGGTTAAAGGGACATGGAGTGAGATCACGGGGAGGTTAAAGGGACAAAGAGTGAGATCACGGGGAGGTTAAAGGAACAGAGAGTGAGACCACGTGGTGCTTAAAGCGACAGGGAGTGAGATCACGGGGATGTTAAAGGGACAGAGAGTTAGATCGCGGGGAGTTTAAAGGGGCAAGGAGTGAGATCAAGGGAGGTTAAAGAGAGAGAGAGATCACGGGTAGGTTAGAGGTACAGAGATTGAGATCACGGGGAGTTTAAAGGGCCAGAGAATGAGATCACTGGGAGGTTAAAGGGACAGTGAGTGAGATCACGGGGTTGTTAAAGGGCCAGAGAGTGACATCACGGGGAGGTTAAAGGACAGAGAGTCAAATCAGGTGCAGGTTAAATGGACAGAGAGAGAGATCACAGGGAGGTTAAAGGGACAGAGAGAGAGATCACAGGGAGTTTTAACGTGCACAGAGTGAGATCAGGGGGAGGTTAACGGGACATTGAGTGAGATCACGGGGAGGTTAAAGGGACAGAGAGTGAGATCCCGGGGAGTTTAAAGGGACAGAGTGTGAGATCACGGGGAGGTTAAATGGATAGAGAGTTAGATCACGGGGAGGTTAAAGGGACAGAGAGTGACCACGAGGAGGTTAAAGGGACAGAGAGTGGGATCACGGATAGGTTAAAGGGATAGAGAGTGAGGTCAAGTGGATGTTAACGGGAATGAGCGTGAGATCACGGGGAGGTTAAAGGGACAGAGAGTGATATCACGGGGAGTATAAAGGGACAGAGAGTGTGATCACGGGGAGGGTAAATGGACAGAGAGTGAGATCACGGTGAGGTTAAAGGGACAGAGAGAGATCAAGGAGACGTTAAAGGGACAGGGAGTGAGATCACGGGGTGGTGACAGGGACAGAGAGTGAGATCCCGGGGAGGATAAAGGGACAGAGAGTGAGACCACGGGGAGGTTTAAGGTGCAGAGAGTGAGATCACGGGGATGTTAAAGGGGCAGAGAGTGAGATCACGGTGAGGTTAAAGGGACAGAGAGTGAGATCATGGGGAGTTTAAAGGTAAAGACAGTGATCACGGCGAGGTTAAAGGGACAGAGTGTGAGATCCCCGGGGGGTTTTTGGGACTGAGAGTGAGATCACGGGTAGGTTAACGGGACAGAGAGTGAGATCAGGGGAAGGTTAAAGAGACAGAGAGTGAGATCACGGGTAGGTTATAGGGACAGAGAGTGAGATCACAGGGTGATTAAAGGGACAGTGAGTGAGATTACGGGGACGATAAAGGGACTGAGAGTGATATCACCCTGAGGATAAAGGGACAGAGAGTGAGATCACGGTGAGTTTAATGTGACAAAGTGAGAGATCAAGGGGCGTTTAAAGGGACAGAAAGTGAGATCACGGGGAGTTTAAGGGGACAGAGATTGAGATCACGGGGAGGTTAAACGGCCAGAGAGTGAGATCACGGGAATGTTAAAGGGTCGGAGACTGAGATCACGGGGACGTTAAAGGGACAGAGAGTGTGATTGCGGGGAGGTTACAGGGACATAAAGTGAGACCACGGAGAGGTTAAAGGGACAGAGAGTGAGATCACGGGGAGTTTAAAGGGACAGAGAGTGAGCTCACTGGGTGGATAAAGGGACAGAGATTGAGATCACGGGGAGGCGAAAGAGATAGAGTGTAATATCACGGAGAGGATAAAGGGACAGAGAGTGAGATCTCAGGAAGTTTAAAGGGACAGAGAGGGACATCACGGGGAGGATAAAGGCACATTGAGTGATCACGAGGAGGTTAAAGGGACAGAGAGTGTGATTACGGGGAGGTTACAGGGACATAAAGTGAGACCACGGATAGGTTAAAGGGATAGAGGTTGAGATCAAGTTGATGTTAACGGAGATGAGAGTGAGATCACGGGGATGTTAAATGGACAGCGAGCGAGAATCACGGGGAGTTTAAAGGGCCAGAGAGTGAGATCACGAGGAGGTTAAAGGGACAGAGTGTGAGATCAAGGAGACGTTAAAGGGACAGGGAGTGAGATCACGGGGAGGTTAAAGGAAAAGAGAGTGAGATAACGGAGAGGTTAAAGGGACAGAGAGTGATCACGAGGAGGTTAAAGGGACAGAGTGTGTGATCACGGGGAGGTTAAAGGGGCAGAGAATGAGATCACGGGGAGTTTAAAGGGACAGAGAATGAGATCATGGGGAGGTTATAGGTAAAGACAGTGATCACGGCGAGGTTAAAGGGACAGAGAGTGAGATCAAGGGAATGTTAAAGGGACGGAGAGTGAGATCACGCGGAGGTAAAAGGGAGAGAGAGTGAGAACATGGGGAGGTTAAAGGGACAGCGAGTGAGATCACGGGGACGTTAAAGGGACAGAGAGTGAGATCACGGGGAGTTTAAAGGGACAGAGAGTAACATCAAGGGGAGTTTACAGGGTCAGAGATTGAGAATACGGGGACACTAATGGGACAGAGAGTGAGATCATGGGGAGTTTAAAGGGACAGAGATTGAGATCACGGGTAGGTTAAAGGGACAGAGAGTGAGATCACGGGCAGGTTAAAGGGGCAGAGAATGAGATCACTGGGAGGTTAAAGGGACAGAGAGTGAGATCACGGGGAGGTTAAAGGGACAGAGAGTTAGATCACGGGGAGGTTAAAGGGGCGGAGAGTTAGATCACGGGGAGGTTAAAGGGACAGAGAGTGAGATCACGGGGAGTTTAAAGGGACAGAGAGTGAGATCACGGGTAGGTTAATGGGACAGAGAGTGAGATCACTGGAAGGTTAATGGGACAGAGAATGAGATCACGGGGAGGTTAAAGAGCCCGAGTATGAGATCACGTCGAGGTTAAAGGGACAGAGAGTGAGGTCAGGGGCACGTTTAAGGGACAGTGAGTGAGATCACGGGGAGGATAAAGGGACAGAGAGTGAAATCACGGGGAGGTTAAAGGGCCAGAGAGTGATCACGAGGAGGTTAAAGGGACAGAGAGTGAGATCAAGGAGACGTTAAAGGGACAGAGAGTGAGATCACGCGGAGGTTAAAGGGAAAGGGAGTGAGATCACGGGGATGTTAAAGGGACAGGGAGTGAGATCACGGGGAGGTTAAAGGGACAGAGAGTGAGATCACGGGGAGGTTAAAGGGACAGGGATTGAGATCACGGGGATGTTAAAGGGACAAAGAGTGAGATCACGGGGAGGTTAATGGGACAGGGAGTGAGTTCACGGGGAGGTTAAAGGGGCAGAGAGTGAGATAACGGGGAGGTTAAAGGGACAGAGAGTGAGATCAGGGGGAGGTTAAAGGGCAAGAGAGTGATCAAGAGGATGTTAAAGGGACAGAGAGTGATCACGAGGTGGTTAAAGGGACAGAGTGTGTGATCACGGTTAAGGTTAAAGGGACAGAGATTGATCACGAGGAGGTTAAGGGGACAGAGAGTGAGAAACGGGGAGTTTAAAGTGACAGAGTTTGAGATCACGGGGAGCTTAAAGGGGGAGAGAATGAGATCACGGGGAGTTTAAAGGGACAGAGAATGAGTTCATGGGGAGGTTAAAGGTAAAGACAGTGATCACGGCAGAGGTTAGAGGGACAGAGAGTGAGATCATGGGAATGTTAAAGGGACAGAGATTGAGCTCAAGGGGACGTTAAAGGGACAGAGAGTGAGATCACCGGGAGTTTAAAGGGACAGAGAGTAACATCAAGGGGAGTTTAAAGCGTCAGAGATTGAGAATACGGGTACGTTAGTGGGACAGAGAGTGAGATCACGGGGAGTTTAAAGGGGAAGAGACAGAGATCACGGGGCGCTTAAAGGGACAGAGAGTGAGCTCACGGGGAGGTTAACGGTACAGAGAGTGCGATCGGTGTAGGTTAAAGGGACAGAGAGTGAGATCACGGGGTGTTTAAAGGAACAGAGAGTGAGATAATGGGGAGAATAATGGGACAGAGAATGAGATCACGGGGAGGTTAAAGGGACAGAGAGTGAGATCACGGTGAGGTTAAAGGGACAGAGAGTGAGATCACGGGGAGGTTAAAGGGACAGAGAGTGAGATCACGGGGAGGTTAAAGGGACAGAGAGTGAGATCACGGGGAGGTTAAAGGGACAGAGAGTGAGATCACGCGTAGGTTAATGGGACAGAGAGTGAGATCACTGGAAGGTTAAAGGGACAGAGAGCGAGGTCAGGGCCACGTTTAAGGGACAGAGAGTGAGATCACGGGGAGGTAAAAGGGCCAGAGATTGATCACGAGGCGGTTAAAGGGACAGAGAGTGAGATCACGGCGAGGTTAAAGGGCCAGAGAGTGAGATCACAAGGAGGTTAAAGGGACAGAGTGTGAGATCAGTAGACGTTAAAAGGACAGGGAGTGAGATCACGGGGAGGTTAAAGGGGCAGAGAGTGAGATGACGGGGAGGTTAAAGGGACAGAGAGTGAGATCATGGGGAGGTTAAAGGGCAAGAGAGTGGTCACGAGGAGGTTAAAGGGACAGAGAGTGAGAACACGGGGAGTTTAAAGGGACAGAGTTTGAGATCATGGGGAGGTTAAAGGGACAGAGGGTGAGATCACGCGGAGTTTAAAGGGAGAGAGAGTGAGAACATGGGGAGGTTAAAGGGACAGAGAGTGAGATCACGGGGAGTTTAAAAGGACAGAGAGCAACATCAAGGGGAGTTTAAAGGGTCAGAGATTGAGAATACGGGGACGTTAATGGGACAGAGAGTGAGATCATGGGGAGGTTAAAGAGACACATAGGGAGATCACGGGGAGATTAAAGGGACAGAGAGTGAGATCATGGGGAGGTTAAAGTGACAGAGAATGAGATCACGGGGAGGTTAAAGGGACAGAGAATGAGATCATGGGGAGGTTAAAGGTAAAGTCAGTGATCACGGCGAGGTTAAAGGGACAGAGAGTGAGATCATGGTAATGTTAAAGGGACAGAGAGTGAGATCATGGGGAGGTTAAAGGGACAGAGAGTGAGATCATGGGGAGGTTAAAGAGACACATAGGGAGATCACGGGGAGATTAAAGGGACAGAGAGTGAGATAATGGAGATGATAAAGGGACAGAGAGTGAGATCACGGTGAGGTTAAAGGGACAGAGAGTGAGATCACGGGGAGATTAAAGGGACAGAGAGTGAGATCATGGGGAGGTTAAAGGGACAGAGAATGAGATCACGGGGAGCTTAAAGGGACAGAGAATGAGATCATGGGGAGGTTAAAGGTAAAGTCAGTGATCACGGCGAGGTTAAAGGGACAGAGAGTGAGATCATGGTAATGTTAAAGGGACAGAGAGTGAGATCACGCGGAGGTTAAAGGGAGAGAGAGTGAGAACATGGGGAGGTTAAAGGGACAGAGATTTAGATCACTGGGACGTTAAAGGGAAAGAGAGTGAGATCACGGGGAGTTTAAAGGGAGAGAGAGTAAAATCACGAGGAGTTTAAAGGGTCAGAGATTGAGAATACGGGGACGTTAATGGGACAGAGAGTGAGATAATGGGGAGGTTAAAGGGACAGAGAGTGAGATCACGGGGAGGGTAAAGCGACAGAGACTGAGATTAAGGGGAATTTAAAGGGACAGAAATTGAGATCACGGGGAGGTTAAAGGGACAGAGAGTGAGATCACGGGGAGGTTAAAGGGGCAGAGAATGACATCACTGGGAGGTAAAAGGGACAGAGAGTGAGATCAGGTGGAGGTTAAAGGGACACAGAGTGAGATCACGGGGAGTTTAAAGGAACAGAGAGTGAGATAATGGGGAGAATAATGGGACAGAGAATGAGATCACGGGGAGGTTAAAGGGACATAGAGTGAGATCACGGTGAGGTTAAAGGGACAGAGAGTGAGATCACGGGGAGGTTAAAGGGACAGAGAGTGAGATCACGGGGAGGTTAAAGGGACAGAGAGTGAGATCACGGGGAGGTTAAAGGGACAGAGAGTGAGATCACGCGTAGGTTAATGGGACAGAGAGTGAGATTTCTGGAAGGTTAAAGGGACAGAGAATGAGATCACGGGGCAGTTAAAGAGCCAGAGTGTGAGATTATGGTGAGTTTAAAGGGACAGAGAGTTAGATCACGGGGAGGTTAAAGGGGCAGAGAATGAGATCACGGGGCGGTTAAAGAGCCAGAGTGTGAGATCACGGCGAGGATAAAGGGACAGAGAGTGAGGTCAGGGCCACGTTTAAGGGACAGAGAGTGAGATCACGGGGAGGTAAAAGGGCCAGAGATTGATCACGAGGCGGTTAAAGGGACAGAGAGTGAGATCACGAAGAGGTTAAAGGGACAGAGTGTGAGATCAGTAGACGTTAAAAGGACAGGGAGTGAGATCACGGGGAGGTTAAAGGGGCAGAGAGTGAGATGACGGGGAGGTTAAAGGGACAGAGAGTGAGATCATGGGGAGGTTAAAGGGCAAGAGAGTGGTCACGAGGAGGTTAAAGGGACAGAGTGTGTGATCACGGGAGGTTAAAGGGACAGAGAGTGCTCACGAGGCGGTTAAAGGGACAGAGGGTGAGATCACGGCGAGGTTAAAGGGCCAGAGAGTGAGATCACGAGGAGGTTAAAGGGACAGAGTGTGAGATCAGTAGACGTTAAAGGGACAGAGAGTGAGATCATGGGGAGGTTAAAGGGCAAGAGAGTGGTCACGAGGAGGTTAAAGGGACAGAGAGTGAGAACACGGGGAGTTTAAAGGGACAGAGTTTGAGATCATGGGGAGGTTAAAGGGGCAGAGAATGAGATCACAGGTAGGTTAAAGGGACAGAGAATGGGATCATGGGGAGGTTAAAGGTAAAGACAGTGATCACGGCGATGTTAAAGGGACAGAGAGTGAGATCATGGGAATGTAAAGGGGACAGAGAGTGAGATCACGCGGAAGTTAAAGGGAGAGAGAGTGAGAACATGGGGAGGTTAAAAGGACAGAGAGTGAGATCACGGGGAGTTTAAAAGGACAGAGAGCAACATCAAGTGGAGTTTAAAGGGTCAGAGATTGAGAATACGGGGACGAGAATGGGACAGAGAGTGAGATCACGGGGAGGTTAAAGGGACAGGGATTGAGATCACGGGGATGTTAAAGGGACAAAGAGTGAGATCACGGGGAGGTTAATGGGACAGGGAGTGAGTTCACGGGGAGGTTAAAGGGGCAGAGAGTGAGATAACGGGGAGGTTAAAGGGACAGAGAGTGAGATCAGGGGGAGGTTAAAGGTCAAGAGAGTGATCAAGAGGATGTTAAAGGGACAGAGAGTGATCACGAGGTGGTTAAAGGGACAGAGTGTGTGATCACGGTTAAGGTTAAAGGGACAGAGATTGATCACGAGGAGGTTAAGGGGACAGAGAGTGAGAAACGGGGAGTTTAAAGTGACAGAGTTTGAGATCACGGGGAGCTTAAAGGGGGAGAGAATGAGATCACGGGGAGTTTAAAGGGACAGAGAATGAGTTCATGGGGAGGTTAAAGGTAAAGACAGTGATCACGGCAGAGGTTAGAGGGACAGAGAGTGAGATCATGGGAATGTTAAAGGGACAGAGATTGAGCTCAAGGGGACGTTAAAGGGACAGAGAGTGAGATCACCGGGAGTTTAAAGGGACAGAGAGTAACATCAAGGGGAGTTTAAAGCGTCAGAGATTGAGAATACGGGTACGTTAGTGGGACAGAGAGTGAGATCACGGGGAGTTTAAAGGGGAAGAGACAGAGATCACGGGGCGCTTAAAGGGACAGAGAGTGAGCTCACGGGGAGGTTAACGGTACAGAGAGTGCGATCGGTGTAGGTTAAAGGGACAGAGAGTGAGATCACGGGGTGTTTAAAGGAACAGAGAGTGAGATAATGGGGAGAATAATGGGACAGAGAATGAGATCACGGGGAGGTTAAAGGGACAGAGAGTGAGATCACGGTGAGGTTAAAGGGACAGAGAGTGAGATCACGGGGAGGTTAAAGGGACAGAGAGTGAGATCACGGGGAGGTTAAAGGGACAGAGAGTGAGATCACGGGGAGGTTAAAGGGACAGAGAGTGAGATCACGCGTAGGTTAATGGGACAGAGAGTGAGATCACTGGAAGGTTAAAGGGACAGAGAGCGAGGTCAGGGCCACGTTTAAGGGACAGAGAGTGAGATCACGGGGAGGTAAAAGGGCCAGAGATTGATCACGAGGCGGTTAAAGGGACAGAGAGTGAGATCACGGCGAGGTTAAAGGGCCAGAGAGTGAGATCACAAGGAGGTTAAAGGGACAGAGTGTGAGATCAGTAGACGTTAAAAGGACAGGGAGTGAGATCACGGGGAGGTTAAAGGGGCAGAGAGTGAGATGACGGGGAGGTTAAAGGGACAGAGAGTGAGATCATGGGGAGGTTAAAGGGCAAGAGAGTGGTCACGAGGAGGTTAAAGGGACAGAGAGTGAGAACACGGGGAGTTTAAAGGGACAGAGTTTGAGATCATGGGGAGGTTAAAGGGACAGAGGGTGAGATCACGCGGAGTTTAAAGGGAGAGAGAGTGAGAACATGGGGAGGTTAAAGGGACAGAGAGTGAGATCACGGGGAGTTTAAAAGGACAGAGAGCAACATCAAGGGGAGTTTAAAGGGTCAGAGATTGAGAATACGGGGACGTTAATGGGACAGAGAGTGAGATCATGGGGAGGTTAAAGAGACACATAGGGAGATCACGGGGAGATTAAAGGGACAGAGAGTGAGATCATGGCGATGATAAAGGGACAGAGAGTGAGATCACGGTGAGGTTAAAGGGACAGAGAGTGAGATCACGGGGAGATTAAAGGGACAGAGAGTGAGATCATGGGGAGGTTAAAGTGACAGAGAATGAGATCACGGGGAGGTTAAAGGGACAGAGAATGAGATCATGGGGAGGTTAAAGGTAAAGTCAGTGATCACGGCGAGGTTAAAGGGACAGAGAGTGAGATCATGGTAATGTTAAAGGGACAGAGAGTGAGATCATGGGGAGGTTAAAGGGACAGAGAGTGAGATCATGGGGAGGTTAAAGAGACACATAGGGAGATCACGGGGAGATTAAAGGGACAGAGAGTGAGATAATGGAGATGATAAAGGGACAGAGAGTGAGATCACGGTGAGGTTAAAGGGACAGAGAGTGAGATCACGGGGAGATTAAAGGGACAGAGAGTGAGATCATGGGGAGGTTAAAGGGACAGAGAATGAGATCACGGGGAGCTTAAAGGGACAGAGAATGAGATCATGGGGAGGTTAAAGGTAAAGTCAGTGATCACTGCGAGGTTAAAGGGACAGAGAGTGAGATCACGGGGAGGTTAAAGGGACAGAGAGTGAGATCACGCGGAGGTTAAAGGGAGAGAGAGTGAGAACATGGGGAGGTTAAAGGGACAGAGATTTAGATCACTGGGACGTTAAAGGGAAAGACAGTGAGATCACGGGGAGTTTAAAGGGAGAGAGAGTAAAATCACGAGGAGTTTAAAGGGTCAGAGATTGAGAATACGGGGACGTTAATGGGACAGAGAGTGAGATAATGGGGAGGTTAAAGGGACAGAGAGTGAGATCACGGGGAGGGTAAAGCGACAGAGACTGAGATTAAGGGGAATTTAAAGGGACAGAAATTGAGATCACGGGGAGGTTAAAGGGACAGAGAGTGAGATCACGGGGAGGTTAAAGGGGCAGAGAATGACATCATTGGGAGGTAAAAGGGACAGAGAGTGAGATCAGGTGGAGGTTAAAGGGACACAGAGTGAGATCACGGGGAGTTTAAAGGAACAGAGAGTGAGATAATGGGGAGAATAATGGGACAGAGAATGAGATCACGGGGAGGTTAAAGGGACATAGAGTGAGATCACGGTGAGGTTAAAGGGACAGAGAGTGAGATCACGGGGAGGTTAAAGGGACAGAGAGTGAGATCACGGGGAGGTTAAAGGGACAGAGAGTGAGATCACGGGGAGGTTAAAGGGACAGAGAGTGAGATCACGCGTAGGTTAATGGGACAGAGAGTGAGATCACTGGAAGGTTAAAGGGACAGAGAATGAGATCACGGGGCAGTTAAAGAGCCAGAGTGTGAGATTATGGTGAGTTTAAAGGGACAGAGAGTTAGATCACGGGGAGGTTAAAGGGGCAGAGAATGAGATCACGGGGCGGTTAAAGAGCCAGAGTGTGAGATCACGGCGAGGATAAAGGGACAGAGAGTGAGGTCAGGGCCACGTTTAAGGGACAGAGAGTGAGATCACGGGGAGGTAAAAGGGCCAGAGATTGATCACGAGGCGGTTAAAGGGACAGAGAGTGAGATCACGAAGAGGTTAAAGGGACAGAGTGTGAGATCAGTAGACGTTAAAAGGACAGGGAGTGAGATCACGGGGAGGTTAAAGGGGCAGAGAGTGAGATGACGGGGAGGTTAAAGGGACAGAGAGTGAGATCATGGGGAGGTTAAAGGGCAAGAGAGTGGTCACGAGGAGGTTAAAGGGACAGAGTGTGTGATCACGGGAGGTTAAAGGGACAGAGAGTGCTCACGAGGCGGTTAAAGGGACAGAGGGTGAGATCACGGCGAGGTTAAAGGGCCAGAGAGTGAGATCACGAGGAGGTTAAAGGGACAGAGTGTGAGATCAGTAGACGTTAAAGGGACAGAGAGTGAGATCATGGGGAGGTTAAAGGGCAAGAGAGTGGTCACGAGGAGGTTAAAGGGACAGAGAGTGAGAACACGGGGAGTTTAAAGGGACAGAGTTTGAGATCATGGGGAGGTTAAAGGGGCAGAGAATGAGATCACAGGTAGGTTAAAGGGACAGAGAATGAGATCATGGGGAGGTTAAAGGTAAAGACAGTGATCACGGTGATGTTAAAGCGACAGAGAGTGAGATCATGGGAATGTAAAGGGGACAGAGAGTGAGATCACGCGGAGGTTAAAGGGAGAGAGAGTGAGAACATGGGGAGGTTAAAAGGACAGAGAGTGAGATCACGGGGAGTTTAAAAGGACAGAGAGCAACATCAAGTGGAGTTTAAAGGGTCAGAGATTGAGAATACGGGGACGAGAATGGGACAGAGAGTGAGATCATGGGGAGGTTAAAGGGACAGAGAGTGAGATCATGGGAAGGTTAAAGAGACACATAGGGAGATCAGGGGGAGATTAAAGGTACAGAGAGTGAGATAATGGAGAAGATAAAGGGACAGAGAGTGAGATCACGGTGAGGTTAAAGGGACAGAGAGTGAGCTCAGGGGGAGGTTAAAGGGACAGAGAGAGAGATCACGGGTAGTTTAAAGGGAAAGAGAGAGAGCTCACTGGGTGGTTAAAGGGACAGAGAGTGAGATCACGGGGAGCATAAAGGGACAGAGAGTGAGCTCACGGTGAGGTTAAAGGTAGAGACAGTGATCACGGCGAGGTTAAAGGGACAGAGATTGAGATCGCGGGGAGGTTAAAGGGGCAGAGAATGACATCACTGGGAGGTTAAAAGGACAGAGAGTGAGATCAGGGGGAGGTTAAGGGGACAGAGAGTGAGATCACGGGAATGTTAAAGGGATAGAGAGTGAGATAACACGGAGGTTAAAGGGACAGAGAGTCTGATTACGGGGAGGTTAAAGGGACAAAGTGAGAGATCACAGGGTGGTTAAAGGGACAGAGAGTGAGATCACGGGGAGCTTAAAGGGACAGAGATTGAGCTCACGGGGAGGTTAACGGTACAGAGAGTGCAATCAGGGGGAGGTTAAAGAGACAGAGAGTGAGATCATGGGGAGTTTAAAGAGACTAGAGTGAGATCACGGGGAGTTTAAAGGGACAGAGAGTGAGATAATGGGGAGGATAATGGTACAGAGAATGAGATCACGGGGAGGTTAAAGGGACAGACAGTGAGATCACGGTGAGGTTAAAGGGACAGAGAGTGAGATCACGGGGAGGTTAAAGGGACAGAGATTGAAATCACGTTGAAGTTAAAGGGACAGAGAGAGTGATCACTGGGAGGTTAAAGGGACAGAGTGAGATCACGGGTAGGTTAAAGGGACAGAGAGCGAGATCACGGGGAAGTTAAAGGGACTGAGAGTGAGATCACGGGGAGGTTAAAGGGACAGAGAGTTAGATCACGGGGAGGTTAAAGGGACAGAGAGTGAGATCACGGGAATGTTAAAGGGATAGACAGTGAGATAACGCGAAGGATAAAGGGACAGAGAGTTTGATTACGGGGAGGTTAAAGGGACAGAGAGTGAGATCACGGGGAGGTTAAAGGGACAGAGAGTGAGATCACGGGGAGTTTAAAGGGACAGAGAGAGAGCTCACTGGGTGGTGAAAGGGACAGAGAGTGAGATCACGGGGAGCTTAATGGGACAGAGAGTGAGATCATGGAGAGGTTAACGGTACAGAGAGTTCAATCAGGGGGAGGTTAAAGAGACAGAGAGTGAGATCATGGGGAGGTTAATGAGACACAGAGTGAGATCACGGGGAGTTTAAAGGGACAGAGTGTGAGATAATGGGGAGGATAATGGGACAGAGAATGAGATCACGGGTAGGTTAAAGGGACAGAGAGTGAGATCACTGTGAGGTTAAAGGGACAGAGAGTGAGATCACGGGGAGGTTAAAGGGACAGAGAGTGAGATCACGGGGAGGTTAAAGGGACAGAGAGTGAGATCACGGGCAGGTTAAAGGGACAGAGAATGAGATCACGGTGCGGTTAAAGAGCCAGAGTGTGAGGTCACGGCGAGGTTAAAGGGACAGAGATTGAAATCACGAGGAGGTTAAAGGGACAGAGAGTGTGATTACGGGGAGGTTACAGGGACATAAAGTGAGACCACGGATAGGTTAAAGGGATAGAGGGTGAGATCAAGTTGATGTTAACGGAGATGAGAGTGAGATCACGGGGAGGTTAAATGGACAGCGAGCGAGAATCACGGGGAGTTTAAAGGGCCAGAGAGTGAGATCACGAGGAGGTTAAAGGGACAGAGTGTGAGATCAAGGAGACGTTAAAGGGACAGGGAGTGAGATCACGGGGAGGTTAAAGGGGCAGAGAGTGAGATAACGGAGAGGTTAAAGGGACAGAGAGTGATCACGAGGAGGTTAAAGGGACAGAGTGTGTGATCACGGGGAGGTTAAAGGGACAGAGAGTGATCACGAGGAGGTTAAGGGGACAGAGAGTGAGAACACGGGGAGTTTAAAGGGACAGAGTTAGAGATCACGGGGAGGTTAAAGGGGTAGAGAATGAGATCAGGGGGAGTTTAAAGGGACAGAGAATGAGATCATGGGGAGGTTAAATGTAAAGACAGTGATCACGGCGAGGTTAAAGGGACAGAGAGTGAGATCAAGGGAATGTTAAAGGGACGGAGAGTGAGATCACGCGGAGGTAAAAGGGAGAGAGAGTGAGAACATGGGGAGGTTAAAGGGACAGAGAGTGAGATCACGGGGACGTTAAAGGGACAGAGAGTGAGATCACGGGGAGTTTAAAGGGACAGAGAGTAACATCAAGGGGAGTTTAAAGGGTCAGAGATTGAGAATACGGGGACACTAATGGGACAGAGAGTGAGATCACGGGGAGTTTAAAGGGACAGAGAGTAACATCAAGGGGAGTTTAAAGGGTCAGAGATTGAGAATACGGGGACACTAATGGGACAGAGAGTGAGATCATGGGGAGTTTAAAGGGACAGAGAGTGAGATCACGGGCAGGTTAAAGGGGCAGAGAATGAGATCACTGGGAGGTTAAAGGGACAGAGAGTGAGATCACGGGGAGGTTAAAGGGACAGAGAGTTAGATCACGGGGAGGTTAAAGGGGCGGAGAGTTAGATCACGGGGAGGTTAAAGGGACAGAGAGTGAGATCACCGGGAGTTTAAAGGGACAGAGAGTGAGATCAGGGGGAGGTTAAAGGGCAAGAGAGTGATCAAGAGGATGTTAAAGGGACAGAGAGTGATCACGAGGTGGTTAAAGGGACAGAGTGTGTGATCACGGTTAAGGTTAAAGGGACAGAGATTGATCACGAGGAGGTTAAGGGGACAGAGAGTGAGAAACGGGGAGTTTAAAGTGACAGAGTTTGAGATCACGGGGAGCTTAAAGGGGGAGAGAATGAGATCACGGGGAGTTTAAAGGGACAGAGAATGAGTTCATGGGGAGGTTAAAGGTAAAGACAGTGATCACGGCAGAGGTTAGAGGGACAGAGAGTGAGATCATGGGAATGTTAAAGGGACAGAGATTGAGCTCAAGGGGACGTTAAAGGGACAGAGAGTGAGATCACCGGGAGTTTAAAGGGACAGAGAGTAACATCAAGGGGAGTTTAAAGCGTCAGAGATTGAGAATACGGGTACGTTAGTGGGACAGAGAGTGAGATCACGGGGAGTTTAAAGGGGAGGAGACAGAGATCACGGGGCGCTTAAAGGGACAGAGAGTGAGCTCACGGGGAGGTTAACGGTACAGAGAGTGCGATCGGTGTAGGTTAAAGGGACAGAGAGTGAGATCACGGGGAGGTTAAAGGGACAGAGAGTGAGATAATGGGGAGAATAATGGGACAGAGAATGAGATCACGGGGAGGTTAAAGGGACAGAGAGTGAGATCACGGTGAGGTTAAAGAGACAGAGAGTGAGATCACGGGGAGGTTAAAGGGACAGAGAGTGAGATCACGGGGAGGTTAAAGGGACAGAGAGTGAGATCACGGGGAGGTTAAAGGGACAGAGAGTGAGATCACGCGTAGGTTAATGGGACAGAGAGTGAGATCACTGGAAGGTTAAAGGGACAGAGAGCGAGGTCAGGGCCACGTTTAAGGGACAGAGAGTGAGATCACGGGGAGGTAAAAGGGCCAGAGATTGATCACGAGGCGGTTAAAGGGACAGAGAGTGAGATCACGGCGAGGTTAAAGGGCCAGAGAGTGAGATCACAAGGAGGTTAAAGGGACAGAGTGTGAGATCAGTAGACGTTAAAAGGACAGGGAGTGAGATCACGGGGAGGTTAAAGGGGCAGAGAGTGAGATGACGGGGAGGTTAAAGGGACAGAGAGTGAGATCAAGGGAGGTTAAAGAGAGAGAGATATCACGGGTAGGTTAAAGGGACAGAGATTGAGATCACAGGGAGGTTAAAGGGCCAGAGATTGAGATCACTGGGAGGTTAAAGTGACAGAGAGTGACCACGAGGGGGTTAAAGGGACAGAGAGTGATATCACGGTGAGTATAAAGGGACAGAGAGTGTGATCACGGGGAGGGTAAATGGACAGAGAGTGATATCACGGTGAGGTTAAAGGGACAGAGAGAGATCAAGGAGACGTTAAAGGGACAGGGAGTGAGATCACGGGGTGGTGACAGGGACAGAGAGTGAGATCCCGGGGAGGATAAAGGGACAGAGAGTGAGATCACGGGGAGGTTTAAGGTGCAGAGAGTGAGATCACGGGGAGGTTAAAGGGGTAGAGAGTGAGATCATGGTGAGGTTAAAGGGCCAGAGACTGATCATGAGGAGGTTAAAGGGACAGAGAGTGAAATCACGTGGAGGTTAAAGATACAGAGAGTGATCACGGGGAGGTTAAAGGGACAGAGAGTGAGATCATGGGGAGTTTAAAGGTAAAGACAGTGATCACGGCGAGGTTAAAGGGACAGAGTGTGAGATCCCCGGGAGGTTTTTGTGACTGAAAGTGAGATCACGGGTAGGTTAACGGGACAGAGAGTGAGATCAGGGGAAGGTTAAAGAGACAGAGAGTGAGATCACGGGTAGGTTATAGGGACAGAGAGTGAGATCACAGGGTGATTAGAGGGAAAGTGAGTGAGATTAAGGGGATGATAAAGGGACTGAGAGTGATATCACCCTGAGGATAAAGGGACAGAGAGTGAGATCACGGTGAGTTTAATGTGACTAAGTGAGAGATCAAGGGGCGTTTAAAGGGACAGAGAGTGAGATCACAGGGAGTTTAAGGGGACAGAGATTGAGATCACGGGGAGGTTAAAGGGCCAGAGAGTGAGATCACGGGGATGTTAAAGGGTCGGAGACTGAGATCACGGGGATGTTAAAGGGACAGAGAGTGTGATTACGGTTAGGTTAAAGGGACATAAAGTGAGACCACGGATAGGTTAAAGGGACAGAAAGTGAGATCACGGGAATTTTAAAGGGACAGAGAGTGACCTCACTGGGTGGTTAAAATGACAGAGAGTGAGACCACGGGATGGTTATAGGGACAGGGAGTGAGATCACGGGGAATTTAATGGGACAGTGAGTGAGATCACGGGGAGGCTAAAGAGATAGAGAGTGAGATCACTGGGAGTTTAAAGGGGCAGAGAGTGAGATCATGGGGAGGCTAAAGGGACAGAGAGCGATGTCACGGGAAGTTTAAAGGGTCCGAGAGTGAGATCACGGGGAGGATAAAGGGACAGTAAGTGATCACGAGGAGGTTAAATGGACAGAGACTGAGATCACGGGGAGGTTAACGGGACAGAGAGAGAGATCACTGGGAGGTTAAAGGGACAGAGAGTGATATCATGGGGAGTATAAAGGGACAGAGAGTGTGATCACGGGGAGGTTAAAGGGAAAGAGAGTTAGCTCATGGGGAGTGTAAAGGGACAGAGAGTGAATTCACGGGGTGGTGAAAGGTACAGAGATTGAGATCACGGGCAGATTAAAGGGACAGAGATTGAGATCACTGGGAGGTTAAAGGGACAGTGAGTGAGATCACGGGGAGGTTAAAGGGACAGAGAGTGTGATCACGGGGAGGTTAAAGGGACAGAGCGTGATATCACGGGGAGGTTTAAGGGATAGAGATTGCGATCACGGGCAAGTTAATGGGACAGAGAGTGAGATCACGGGGAGGTTAAAGGAACAGAGAGTGAGATCACGGGGAGGTGGACGGGACAGAGAGTGAGATCACGGGAAGGTTAAAGGGACAATGATTGAGATTACGTGGAGGGTAATGGGACAGAGAGTGAGATCACGGGGAGGTTGAAGGGACAGAGAGTGAGATCACGGTGAGGAGAAAGGTACAGAGAGTGTGATCACGGCGAGGTTAAATGGACAGACGGTGAGATCACGGGAATGTTAAAGGGACAGACTGTGAGATCATGGGGAGGTTAAAGAGACAGAAAGTGAGATCACGGGGAGGATAAAGGGACAGAGTGTGAGATCACGGGGAGGTTAAAGGGGCAGAGGGTGAGATCACGGGAATGTTAAAGGACAGAAATTGAGATCAGGGACAGTTATAGCGACAGAGAGTCAGATCAGGGACAATTAAAGGGACTGAGAGGGAGTTCAGGGGGACAGTAAAAGGGACAAAGAGTGATATCAGGGACAGCTAATGGGAAAGACTGAGATCACGGGCTATCAAAGGGACAGAGAGTGTGATCGAGGGACAGATAAAGGGACAGAGCGTCAGATCAGGGGGACAGTTAAGGGTACAAAGAGTGATATCAGGGACAGCTAAAGGGACAGAGAGAGAGCTGGGACTATTAAAGGGACAGAGAGTGAGACCGGGGGCCAGTTAAAGGGAATGAGAGTGATGTCAAGGGGACAGTTAATGGGATAGAGATTGTGATCAGGGGAACAGTTAAAGGAGCAGAGAATGAGATCAGGGAACTTTAAAGGGACAGAGTAAGATCACGGGAATGTTAAAGGGAAAGAGAGTGAAATCACGGGGATGTTAAAGGTACAGAGATTGAGATCAAGGAGCGGTTAAAGGGACAGAGAGTGAGATCACGGGGAGGTTAAGTGGACAGAGAGTGAGATCACGGAGAGGTTAAAGGGACAGAGAGTGAGATCACGGGGTGGTTAAAGGGACAGAGAGTGAGATCACGGGGAGGTTAAATGGACAGAGAGTGAGTTCACGGGGAGGTTAAAGGGAAAGAGATTCAGATCACGGGGAGGTTAAAGGGACAGACAGTGAGATCACTGTGAGGTTAAAGGGACAGAGAGAGAGATCACGGGGAGGTTAAAGGGACAGAGAGTGAGAACACGGGGAGGTTTAAGGGATAGTGAGTGCGATCACGGGAAAGTTAATGGGACAGAGAGTGCGATCACGGGGAGGTTGAAGGCACAGTGAGTGAGATCACGGGGAGGTTAAAGGGACAGAGAGTGAGATCACGGGAAGGTTAATGGGAAAGAGAGTGAGATCACGGGGAGGTCAATTGGACAGAGAGTGAGATCACGGGGAGGTTAAAGGAACAGAGAGTGAGATCACTGGGAGGTTAACGGGACAGAGGGTGAGTTCACGGGGAGATTAAAGGGGCAGAGAAAGAGATCAAGGGGATGTTAAAGGGACAGAGAGTGAGATCACGGGGAGTATAAAGGGACATAGAGTGTGATCACGGGGAGATTAAATGGACAGAGAGTGAGATCACGGAGAGGTTAAAGGGACAGAGAGTGAGATTACGGGGACGTTAAAGGGACAGAGAGTGAGATTACGGGGAGGTTAAAGGGGCAGAGAGTGAGATCACGGGGAAGTTAAAGGGACAGAGAGTGAGCTCACGGGGAGGTTAAAGGGAAAGAAAGTGAGAACACGGGAAGGTTAATGGGACAGAGAGTGAGATGACGGGGAGGTGAAAGGGGCAGAGAGTGAGATCACGGGGAGCTTAACGGGACTGAGAGTGAGATCACGGGGAGATTAATGGGACAGATAGTGAGATCACGGGCAGGTGAAAGCGACAGAGAATGAGATCATAGGGAGGTTAAAGAGACAGCAAGAGAGATCATGGGCAGGTTAAATGGACAGAGAGTGAGATCATGGGAAGATTAATTGGACAGTGTGAGACCACTGGGACGTTAAAGGGACAGAGATTGAGATAACGGGGAGGTTAAAGGGACCGAGTGAGATCACGGGGACATTAAAGGTACAGAGATTGAGATGACGGGAAGGTTAAAGGGACAGAGAGCGAGATCACAGGGAGGATAAAGGGACAGAGAATTAGATCACGGGGAGGTTAAGGGGACAGAGAGTGAGATCACAGGGTATTTAAAGGGACAGAGATTGTGATCACGGGGAGGTTAAAGGGAAAGAGAGTGAGATCACGGGGAGGTTAAAGGGACAGAGAGTGAGATCACGGGGAGGTTAATGGGACAGAGAGTGATATCACGGGGAGGTTTAAGGGATAGAGAGCGAGATCACGGGAAAGTTAAGGGGACAGAGAGTGAGATCAGGGGGAGGTTAATGGGACAGAGAGTGAGATGACGGGGAGGTTAATGGGACAGAGAGTGAGATGACGGGGAGGGTAAAAGGACAGAGAGTGAGACCACGGGTAGGTTAAATGGACAGACGGTGAGATCACTGGAATGTTAAAGGGACAGGGAGTGAGACCACGGGTAGGTTAAAGGGACAGACTGTGAGATCATGGGGAGGTTAACGGGACAGAGAGTGAGATCGCGGGGAGGTTAAAGGGACAGAGATTGAGATCAGGGACAGTTATAGCGACAGAGAGTCAGATCAGTGACAATTAAAGGGCCTGAGACGTTCTTCAGGGGGACAGTAAAAGGGACAGAGAGTGATATCAGGGACAGCTAATGGGACAGAGAGAGATCAGAGACTATTAAAGGGACAGAGAGTGGGATCGGGGGACAGTTAAAGGGACAGAGGAGTCAGTTCAGGGTGTCAGTTAAGGGGACAAAGAGTGATATCAGGGACAGTTAAAGGGACAGTGAGAGAGCAGGGACTATTAAAGGGACAGAGAGTGAGATCGGGGGCCAGTTAAAGGGACTGAGAGTGATATCAAGGGGACAGTTAATGGGATAGAGATTGAGATCAGGGGAACAGTTAAAGGAACAGAGAATGAGATCAGGGAAGGTTAAAGGGACAGAGTAAGATCACGGGAAGGTTAAAGGGAAAGAGAGTGAGATCACGGGGAGGTTAAAGGTACAGATATTGAGATCACGGAGCGATTAAAGGGACAGAGAGTGAGATCACGGGGAGGTTATGTGGACAGAGAGTGAGATCACGGAGAGGTTAAAGGGATAGAGAGTGAGAACATGGGGAGGTTAAAGTGACAGTGAGTGAGATCATGGGGAGGTTGACGGGACAGAGAGAGTTAACGGGGTGGTTAAATCGACAGACTGAGTTCACGGGGAGGTTAAAGGGACAGAGAGTGAAATCACGGGGAGGTTAAAGGGACAGAGAATGAGAACACAGTGAGGTTAATAGGACAGAGAGTGAGATCACGGCGAGGTTAAAGGGACAGAGAGTGAGATCACGGGGTGGTTAAAGGGACAGAGAGTGATATAACAGGGACGTTAAAGGTAGAGAGAGTGAGATCACGGGGAGTTTAAAGGGACAGAGAGTGAGATCACGGGGAGTTTAAAGGAAAAGGTAGTGAGATCACGGGGAGGTTTAATGGACAGAGAATGAGTTCACGGGGAGCTTTAAGGGACAGAGAATGAGAGCATGGGGCCGTGAAAGGGACAGAGAGTGAGATCACGGTCAGGTTACAGGGACAGAGAGTGAGATCACGGGGAGGTTAACGTGACCGAGAGTGAGATCACGGGGAGATTAAAGGGACAAAGAGTGAGATCACGGGGAGTTTAAAGGGACAGAGATTGAGATCACGGGGAGGATAAAGGGACCGAGTCAGATCAAAGGGACGTTAAAGGTACAGAGATTGAGATCACGGGTAGTTTAAAGGGACAGAGAGTGAGATCACGGGGTGGTTAAAGTGACAGAGATTGAGATCACGGGGAGGTTAAAGGGACAGAGAGTGATATCACGGGGAGGTTAATGGGACATAGAGTGATATCACGGGGAGGTTTAAGGGATAGAGAGTGAGATCATGGGAAAGTTAAGGGGACAGAGAGTGAGATCAGGGGGAGGTTAAAGGGACAGAGAGTGAGATCACGGGGAGGTTAATGGGACATAGAATGAATCATGGGGAGGTTTAAGGGATAGAGAGTGAGATCACGGGAAAGTTAAGGGGGCAGAGAGTGAGATCAGGGGGAGGTTAATGGGACAGAGAGTGAGATCACAGGGAGATTAAAGGGACAGAGAATGAGATCTCGATGAGGTTAAAGGGACAGAGAGTTAGATCACGGGAAGGTTAAAGGGACAGAGAGTGAGATCACTGGGTCGTTAAAGGGACAGAGAGTGAGATCACGGGGAGGTTAATGGGACAGAGATTGATATCATGGGGAGGTTTAAGGGATAGAGAGTGAGATCATGGGGAGGTTATAGGGAAAGAGAGTGAGATCACGGGAATGATAATGGGACAGAGATTGAGATCAGGGACAGTTATAGGGACAGAGAGTCAGATCAGGGACAGTTAAAGGACAGAGAGTGAGATCATGGGGAGGTTAAATGAACAGAGAGTGAGATGACGGGGAGGTGAAAGGGACAGAGAGTGAGATCACGGGGAAGTTAATGGGACAGAGAGTGAGATCACGGGGAGATTACTGGGACAGAGAGTGAGATCACAGGGTGGTTAAAGGGACAGAATGAGATCACGGGCAGGGTAAATGGACAGAGTGAGATCACTGGGTCATTAAAGGGACAGAGATTGAGATCACGGGGAGGTTAAAGGGACAGAGAGATAGATCACGGGAAGGTTAAAGGGACAGAGAGTGAGATCACTGGGTCGTTAAAGGGACAGAGAGTGAGATCACGGGGAGGTTAATGGGACAGAGATTGATATCATGGGGAGGTTTAAGGGATAGAGAGTGAGATCACGGGCAATTTAAGGGGACAGAGAGTGAGTTCAGGGGGAGGTTAATGAGTCAGACAGTGAGATCACGGGGAGGTTAAAGGGACAGAGAGTGAGATCACGGGGAGGTAAAAGGGATAGAGAGTGATATCACGTGGAGGTTTAAGGGATAGAGAGTGAGATCACGGGGAGGTTAAAGGGACAGGCAGTGAGATTACGGGGCGGTTAAAGGGACAGAGAGTGAGATCACAGGGAGGTTAAAGGGACAGGCAGTGAGATTACGGGGCGGTTAAAGGGACAGAAAGAGTTAACGAGGAGGATAAAGCGACAGAATGAGATCACGGACAGGATAAAGGAACAGATAGTGAGATCACCAGGAGGTTAAAGGGTCAGAGAATGAGACCATGGGGAGGTTATAAGGACAGAGAGTGAGATCACAGGGAGGTTTAAGGGATAGAGAGTGAGATAACGGGGAGGTTAAAGGGACAGAGAGTGAGATGACGGGGAGGTTAATGGGACAGAGAGTTGGATCTCGGTGAGGTTAAAGGGACATAGAGTTAGATCACGGGTAGTTTAAAGGGACAGAGAGTGAGATCACGGGGTGGTTAAAGTGACAGAGATTGAGATCACCGGGAGGTTAATGGGACAGAGAGTGAGATCACGGGGAGGTTAATGGGACAGACAGTAAGATCACGGGGAGTTTAAAGGGACAGAGAGTGTGATCACGGGGAGATTAAAGGGACAGAGACTGATATCACGGGAAGTTTAAAGGGACAGAGAGTGAGAATACGTTGAGGTATAAGGGACAGAAAGTGAGATCATGGGTAGTTTAAAGGGACAGAGAGTGAGATCACTGGGTGGTTAAAGGGACAGAGAGTGAGAAAAGGGACAGTTACAGGGACAGAGAGTCAGATCAGGTTCATTTAAAGGGACTGCTAGGGAGATCAGGGGGATAGTTAAAGGGACAAAGATTGATATCAGGACAGCTAAAGGGACAGAGAGTGAGATCGGGGGCCAGTTAAAGGGACTGAGTTTGATATCAAAGGGACAGTTAATGGGACAGAGAGTGAGGTCACGGGGAGGTTAAAGGGACATAGAGGGATTACAGGGAGGTTAAAGTGACAGAGAGAGATCACGGGGAGATTAAAGGGACAGAGATTGAGATCACTGGGAGGTTAAATGGACAGAGAGTGAGATCACAGGGAGGTTAATGGGACAGAGATTGAGATCACGGGGAGGTTAAAGGGACAGAGAGTGATTTCACGGGGAGGTTAAAGGGACAGTGAGTGAGATCACGGGGAGTTTAAAGGGACAGAGATTGAGATCACGGGGAGGTTAAAGGGACAGAGAGTGATATCACGGGGAGGTTTAAGGGATAGAGAGTGAGATTACGGGGAGGTTAATGGGACAGAGAGTGAGATCAGGGAGAGGTTAATAGGACAGAGAGTGAGAGCACGGGGAGGTTAAAGGGACAGAGAGTGAGATCACGGGGAGGTTGACGGGATAGAGAGAGTTAACGGGGTGGTTAAAGCGACAGACTGAGATCACGGGGAGGTTAAAGGGACAGATAGTGAGATCACTGTGAGGTTAAAGGGACAGAGAATGAGATCACTGGGAGCTTTAAGGGACAGAGAATGAGAGCATGGGGACGTGAAAGGGACAGAGAGTGAGATCACGGTCAGGTTACAGGGACAGAGAGTGAGATCACGGGGAGGTTAACGTGACCGAGAGTGAGATCACGGGGAGATTAAAGGGACAAAGAGTGAGATCACGGGGAGTTTAAAGGGACAGAGATTGAGATCACGGGGAGGATAAAGGGACCGAGTCAGATCAAAGGGACGTTAAAGGTACAGAGATTGAGATCACGGGGAGGTTAAAGGGACAGAGAGTGAGATCACTGGGAGGTTAAAGGGACAGAGAGTTAGATCACGGGTAGTTTAAAGGGACAGAGAGTGAGATCACGGGGTGGTTAAAGTGACAGAGATTGAGATCACGGGGAGGTTAAAGGGACAGAGAGTGATATCACGGGGAGGTTAATGGGACATAGAGTGATATCACGGGGAGGTTTAAGGGATAGAGAGTGAGATCATGGGAAAGTTAAGGGGACAGAGAGTGAGATCAGGGGGAGGTTAAAGGGACAGAGAGTGAGATCACGGGGAGGTTAATGGGACATAGAATGAATCATGGGGAGGTTTAAGGGATAGAGAGTGAGATCACGGGAAAGTTAAGGGGGCAGAGAGTGAGATCAGGGGGAGGTTAATGGGACAGAGAGTGAGATCACAGGGAGATTAAAGGGACAGAGAATGAGATCTCGATGAGGTTAAAGGGACAGAGAGTTAGATCACGGGAAGGTTAAAGGGACAGAGAGTGAGATCACTGGGTCGTTAAAGGGACAGAGAGTGAGATCACGGGGAGGTTAATGGGACAGAGATTGATATCATGGGGAGGTTTAAGGGATAGAGAGTGAGATCATGGGGAGGTTATAGGGAAAGAGAGTGAGATCACGGGAATGATAATGGGACAGAGATTGAGATCAGGGACAGTTATAGGGACAGAGAGTCAGATCAGGGACAGTTAGAGGACAGAGAGTGAGATCATGGGGAGGTTAAATGAACAGAGAGTGAGATGACGGGGAGGTGAAAGGGACAGAGAGTGAGATCACGGGGAAGTTAATGGGACAGAGAGTGAGATCACGGGGAGATTACTGGGACAGAGAGTGAGATCACAGGGTGGTTAAAGGGACAGAGTGAGATCACGGGCAGGGTAAATGGACAGAGTGAGATCACTGGGTCATTAAAGGGACAGAGATTGAGATCACGGGGAGGTTAAAGGGACAGAGAGTTAGATCACGGGAAGGTTAAAGGGACAGAGAGTGAGATCACTGGGTCGTTAAAGGGACAGAGAGTGAGATCACGGGGAGGTTAATGGGACAGAGATTGATATCATGGGGAGGTTTAAGGGATAGAGAGTGAGATCACGGGCAATTTAAGGGGACAGAGAGTGAGTTCAGGGGGAGGTTAATGAGTCAGACAGTGAGATCACGGGGAGGTTAAAGGGACAGAGAGTGAGATCACGTGGAGGTTTAAGGGATAGAGAGTGAGATCACGGGGAGGTTAAAGGGACAGGCAGTGAGATTACGGGGCGGTTAAAGGGACAGAGAGTGAGATCACAGGGAGGTTAAAGGGACAGGCAGTGAGATTACGGGGCGGTTAAAGGGACAGAAAGAGTTAACGGGGAGGATAAAGCGACTGAATGAGATCACGGACAGGATAAAGGAACAGATAGTGAGATCACCAGGAGGTTAAAGGGTCAGAGAATGAGACCATGGGGAGGTTATAAGGACAGAGAGTGAGATCACGGGGAGGTTTAAGGGATAGAGAGTGAGATAACGGGGAGGTTAAAGGGACAGAGAGTGAGATGACGGGGAGGTTAATGGGACAGAGAGTTGGATCTCGGTGAGGTTAAAGGGACATAGAGTGAGATCACGGGGAGTTCAAAGGGACAGAGATTGAGATCACGGGGAGGTTAAAGGGACAGAGAGTGCGATCACCGGGAGGTTAATGGGACAGAGAGTGAGATCACGGGGAGGTTAATGGGACAGACAGTAAGATCACGGGGAGTTTAAAGGGACAGAGAGTGTGATCACGGGGAGATTAAAGGGACAGAGACTGATATCACGGGAAGTTTAAAGGGACAGAGAGTGAGAATACGTTGAGGTATAAGGGACAGAAAGTGAGATCATGGGTAGTTTAAAGGGACAGAGAGTGAGATCACTGGGTGGTTAAAGGGACAGAGAGTGAGAAAAGGGACAGTTACAGGGACAGAGAGTCAGATCAGGTTCATTTAAAGGGACTGCTAGGGAGATCAGGGGGATAGTTAAAGGGACAAAGATTGATATCAGGACAGCTAAAGGGACAGAGAGTGAGATCGGGGGCCAGTTAAAGGGACTGAGTTTGATATCAAAGGGACAGTTAATGGGACAGAGAGTGAGGTCACGGGGAGGTTAAAGGGACATAGAGGGATTACAGGGAGGTTAAAGTGACAGAGAGAGATCACGGGGAGATTAAAGGGACAGAGATTGAGATCACTGGGAGGTTAAATGGACAGAGAGTGAGATCACAGGGAGGTTAATGGGACAGAGATTGAGATCACGGGGAGGTTAAAGGGACAGAGAGTGATTTCACGGGGAGGTTAAAGGGACAGTGAGTGAGATCACGGGGAGTTTAAAGGGACAGAGATTGAGATCACGGGGAGGTTAAAGGGACAGAGAGTGATATCACGGGGAGGTTTAAGGGATAGAGAGTGAGATTACGGGGAGGTTAATGGGACAGAGAGTGAGATCAGGGAGAGGTTAATAGGACAGAGAGTGAGAGCACGGGGAGGTTAAAGGGACAGAGAGTGAGATCACGGGGAGGTTGACGGGACAGAGAGAGTTAACGGGGTGGTTAAAGCGACAGACTGAGATCACGGGGAGGTTAAAGGGACAGATAGTGAGATCACTGTGAGGTTAAAGGGACAGAGAATGAGATCACTGGGAGCTTTAAGGGACAGAGAATGAGAGCATGGGGACGTGAAAGGGACAGAGAGTGAGATCACGGTCAGGTTACAGGGACAGAGAGTGAGATCACGGGGAGGTTAACGTGACCGAGAGTGAGATCACGGGGAGATTAAAGGGACAAAGAGTGAGATCACGGGGAGTTTAAAGGGACAGAGATTGAGATCACGGGGAGGATAAAGGGACCGAGTCAGATCAAAGGGACGTTAAAGGTACAGAGATTGAGATCACGGGGAGGTTAAAGGGACAGAGAGTGAGATCACTGGGAGGTTAAAGGGACAGAGAGTTAGATCACGGGTAGTTTAAAGGGACAGAGAGTGAGATCACGGGGTGGTTAAAGTGACAGAGATTGAGATCACGGGGAGGTTAAAGGGACAGAGAGTGATATCACGGGGAGGTTAATGGGACATAGAGTGATATCACGGGGAGGTTTAAGGGATAGAGAGTGAGATCATGGGAAAGTTAAGGGGACAGAGAGTGAGATCAGGGGGAGGTTAAAGGGACAGAGAGTGAGATCACGGGGAGGTTAATGGGACATAGAATGAATCATGGGGAGGTTTAAGGGATAGAGAGTGAGATCACGGGAAAGTTAAGGGGGCAGAGAGTGAGATCAGGGGGAGGTTAATGGGACAGAGAGTGAGATCACAGGGAGATTAAAGGGACAGAGAATGAGATCTCGATGAGGTTAAAGGGACAGAGAGTTAGATCACGGGAAGGTTAAAGGGACAGAGAGTGAGATCACTGGGTTGTTAAAGGGACAGAGAGTGAGATCACGGGGAGGTTAATGGGACAGAGATTGATATCATGGGGAGGTTTAAGGGATAGAGAGTGAGATCATGGGGAGGTTATAGGGAAAGAGAGTGAGATCACGGGAATGATAATGGGACAGAGATTGAGATCAGGGACAGTTATAGGGACAGAGAGTCAGATCAGGGACAGTTAAAGGACAGAGAGTGAGATCATGGGGAGGTTAAATGAACAGAGAGTGAGATGACGGGGAGGTGAAAGGGACAGAGAGTGAGATCACGGGGAAGTTAATGGGACAGAGAGTGAGATCACGGGGAGATTACTGGGACAGAGAGTGAGATCACAGGGTGGTTAAAGGGACAGAGTGAGATCACGGGCAGGGTAAATGGACAGAGTGAGATCACTGGGTCATTAAAGGGACAGAGATTGAGATCACGGGGAGGTTAAAGGGACAGAGAGTTAGATCACGGGAAGGTTAAAGGGACAGAGAGTGAGATCACTGGGTCGTTAAAGGGACAGAGAGTGAGATCACGGGGAGGTTAATGGGACAGAGATTGATATCATGGGGAGGTTTAAGGGATAGAGAGTGAGATCACGGGCAATTTAAGGGGACAGAGAGTGAGTTCAGGGGGAGGTTAATGAGTCAGACAGTGAGATCACGGGGAGGTTAAAGGGACAGAGAGTGAGATCACGGGGAGGTAAAAGGGATAGAGAGTGATATCACGTGGAGGTTTAAGGGATAGAGAGTGAGATCACGGGGAGGTTAAAGGGACAGGCAGTGAGATTACGGGGCGGTTAAAGGGACAGAGAGTGAGATCACAGGGAGGTTAAAGGGACAGGCAGTGAGATTACGGGGCGGTTAAAGGGACAGAAAGAGTTAACGGGGAGGATAAAGCGACAGAATGAGATCACGGACAGGATAAAGGAACAGATAGTGAGATCACCAGGAGGTTAAAGGGTCAGAGAATGAGACCATGGGGAGGTTATAAGGACAGAGAGTGAGATCACGGGGAGGTTTAAGGGATAGAGAGTGAGATAACGGGGAGGTTAAAGGGACAGAGAGTGAGATGACGGGGAGGTTAATGGGACAGAGAGTTGGATCTCGGTGAGGTTAAAGGGACATAGAGTGAGATCACGGGGAGTTCAAAGGGACAGAGATTGAGATCACGGGGAGGTTAAAGGGACAGAGAGTGCGATCACCGGGAGGTTAATGGGACAGAGAGTGAGATCACGGGGAGGTTAATGGGACAGACAGTAAGATCACGGGGAGTTTAAAGGGACAGAGAGTGTGATCACGGGGAGATTAAAGGGACAGAGACTGATATCACGGGAAGTTTAAAGGGACAGAGAGTGAGAATACGTTGAGGTATAAGGGACAGAAAGTGAGATCATGGGTAGTTTAAAGGGACAGAGAGTGAGATCACTGGGTGGTTAAAGGGACAGAGAGTGAGAAAAGGGACAGTTACAGGGACAGAGAGTCAGATCAGGTTCAGTTAAAGGGACTGCTAGGGAGATCAGGGGGATAGTTAAAGGGACAAAGATTGATATCAGGACAGCTAAAGGGACAGAGAGTGAGATCGGGGGCCAGTTAAAGGGACTGAGTTTGATATCAAAGGGACAGTTAATGGGACAGAGAGTGAGGTCACGGGGAGGTTAAAGGGACATAGAGGGATTACAGGGAGGTTAAAGTGACAGAGAGAGATCACGGGGAGATTAAAGGGACAGAGATTGAGATCACTGGGAGGTTAAATGGACAGAGAGTGAGATCACAGGGAGGTTAAAGGGACAGAGATTGAGATCACGGGGAGGTTAAAGGGACAGAGAGTGATTTCACGGGGAGGTTAAAGGGACAGTGAGTGAGATCACGGGGAGTTTAAAGGGACAGAGATTGAGATCACGGGGAGGTTAAAGGGACAGAGAGTGATATCACGGGGAGGTTTAAGGGATAGAGAGTGAGATTACGGGGAGGTTAATGGGACAGAGAGTGAGATCGGGGAGAGGTTAACAGGACAGAGAGTGAGATCACGGGGAGGTTGACGGGACAGAGAGAGTTAACGGAGTGGTTAAAGCGACAGACTGAGATCACGGGGAGGTTAAAGGGACAGATAGTGAGATCACTGTGAGGTTAAAGGGACAGAGAATGAGATCACTGGGAGGTTAAAGGGACAGAGAATGAGATCACGGGCAGATTAAAGGGACAGAGATTGAGATCACGGGCAGATTAAAGGGACAGAGATTGAGAACATGGGTAGTCTAAAGGGACAGATAGTGAGAATAAGGGCAGGTTAAAGGGACAGAGAGTGAGATCACGGGGAGGTTAAAAGGATAGTGAGTGAGATCACGTGGTGGTTAAAGGGACAGAGAGTGAGATCACGGGGAGGTTAAAGGGACAGAGAGTGAGATCACGGGGAGTTTAAAGGGACAGATAGTGAGATCACGGGGAGGATAAAGGGACAGAGTGTGATATCACGTGTACGTTAAAGGGGCAGAGAGTGAGATTACGTGGAGGATAATGTGACAGAGAGTGAGATCACGGGGAGGTTAAAGGGACAGAGAGTGAGATCACGGAGAGGTTAAATGGACAGACGGTGAGATCACGGGAATGTTAAAGGGACAGACTGTGAGATCATAGGGAGGTTAAAGGGACAGAGAGTGAGATCACGGGGAGGTTAAAGGGTCAGAGGGTGAGATCACGGGGAGGTTAACGGGAAAGAGAGTGAGATCACGGGGAGGTTGACGGGACAGAGAGAGTTAACGAGGAGGTTAAAGCGACAGACTGAGATGCCGGGGAGGTTAAAAGGACAGATGGTGAGATCACGGGGAGTTTAAAGGGACAGAGACTGAGGTGACGGGGAGGTTAAAGGGACAGAGAGTGAGATCACGGGAAGGTTAAAGGGACAGAGAGTGAGATCACGGGGAGGATAAAGGGACAGAGAGTGAGATAACGGGGAGGTTAAAGGGACAGAGATTAAGATCACGGGGAGGTTAAAGGGACAGAGAGTGAGATAACGGTGAGGTTAAAGGGACAGAGAGTGTGATCATGGGGAGGTTAAAGGGACAGAGAGTGAGATCACAGGGAGGTTAAATGGACAGAGAAGGAGTTCACGAGGAGCTTAAAGGGACAGAGAATGAGAACATGGGGAAGTGAAAGGGACAGAGAGTGAGATCACGGGGAGGTTAAAGGGACAGAGATTGAGATCACGGGGAGGTTAAAGGGCCAGAGAGTGAGTTCACGGGGAGGTTAAAGGGACAGAAATTTAGAAGCGGGGAGGTTAAATGCACAGAGAGTGAGATCACGGGGAGGTAAAGGGACAGAGAGTGAGATCACGGGGAGATTAAAGGGACAGAGAGTGAGATCACGGGGAGGTTAAAGGGACAGAGATTCAGATCACGGGTGAGGTTAAAGGGACAGAGAATGAGATCACGGTGAGGTTAAAGGGACAGAGAGTGAGATAATGGGGAGGTTAAAAGGATAGAGAGTGAGATCACGGGGAGGATAAAGGTACAGAGAGTGTGATCACGGGGAGGTTAAATGAACAGACGGTGAGATCATGGGAATGTTAAGGGGACAGACTGTGAGATCATGGGGCGGTTAAAGGGACAGAGAGTGCGATCACCGGGAGGTTAATGGGACAGAGAGTGAGATCACGGGGAGGTTAATGGGACAGACAGTAAGATCACGGGGAGTTTAAAGGGACAGAGAGTGTGATCACGGGGAGATTAAAGGGACAGAGACTGATATCACGGGAAGTTTAAAGGGACAGAGAGTGAGAATACGTTGAGGTATAAGGGACAGAAAGTGAGATCATGGGTAGTTTAAAGGGACAGAGAGTGAGATCACTGGGTTGTTAAAGGGACAGAGAGTGAGAAAAGGGACAGTTACAGGGACAGAGAGTCAGATCAGGTTCAGTTAAAGGGACTGCTAGGGAGATCAGGGGGATAGTTAAAGGGACAAAGATTGATATCAGGACAGCTAAAGGGACAGAGAGTGAGATCGGGGGCCAGTTAAAGGGACTGAGTTTGATATCAAAGGGACAGTTAATGGGACAGAGAGTGAGGTCACGGGGAGGTTAAAGGGACATAGAGGGATTACAGGGAGGTTAAAGTGACAGAGAGAGATCACGGGGAGATTAAAGGGACAGAGATTGAGATCACTGGGAGGTTAAAGGGACAGAGAGTGATTTCACGGGGAGGTTAAAGGGACAGTGAGTGAGATCACGGGGAGTTTAAAGGGACAGAGATTGAGATCACGGGGAGGTTAAAGGGACAGAGAGTGATATCACGGGGAGGTTTAAGGGATAGAGAGTGAGATTACGGGGAGGTTAATGGGACAGAGAGTGAGATCAGGGAGAGGTTAATAGGACAGAGAGTGAGAGCACGGGGAGGTTAAAGGGACAGAGAGTGAGATCACGGGGAGGTTGACGGGACAGAGAGAGTTAACGGGGTGGTTAAAGCGACAGACTGAGATCACGGGGAGGTTAAAGGGACAGATAGTGAGATCACTGTGAGGTTAAAGGGACAGAGAATGAGATCACTGGGAGCTTTAAGGGACAGAGAATGAGAGCATGGGGACGTGAAAGGGACAGAGAGTGAGATCACGGTCAGGTTACAGGGACAGAGAGTGAGATCACGGGGAGGTTAACGTGACCGAGAGTGAGATCACGGGGAGATTAAAGGGACAAAGAGTGAGATCACGGGGAGTTTAAAGGGACAGAGATTGAGATCACGGGGAGGATAAAGGGACCGAGTCAGATCAAAGGGACGTTAAAGGTACAGAGATTGAGATCACGGGGAGGTTAAAGGGACAGAGAGTGAGATCACTGGGAGGTTAAAGGGACAGAGAGTTAGATCACGGGTAGTTTAAAGGGACAGAGAGTGAGATCACGGGGTGGTTAAAGTGACAGAGATTGAGATCACGGGGAGGTTAAAGGGACAGAGAGTGATATCACGGGGAGGTTAATGGGACATAGAGTGATATCACGGGGAGGTTTAAGGGATAGAGAGTGAGATCATGGGAAAGTTAAGGGGACAGAGAGTGAGATCAGGGGGAGGTTAAAGGGACAGAGAGTGAGATCACGGGGAGGTTAATGGGACATAGAATGAATCATGGGGAGGTTTAAGGGATAGAGAGTGAGATCACGGGAAAGTTACGGGGGCAGAGAGTGAGATCAGGGGGAGGTTAATGGGACAGAGAGTGAGATCACAGGGAGATTAAAGGGACAGAGAATGAGATCTCGATGAGGTTAAAGGGACAGAGAGTTAGATCACGGGAAGGTTAAAGGGACAGAGAGTGAGATCACTGGGTCGTTAAAGGGACAGAGAGTGAGATCACGGGGAGGTTAATGGGACAGAGATTGATATCATGGGGAGGTTTAAGGGATAGAGAGTGAGATCATGGGGAGGTTATAGGGAAAGAGAGTGAGATCACGGGAATGATAATGGGACAGAGATTGAGATCAGGGACAGTTATAGGGACAGAGAGTCAGATCAGGGACAGTTAAAGGACAGAGAGTGAGATCATGGGGAGGTTAAATGAACAGAGAGTGAGATGACGGGGAGGTGAAAGGGACAGAGAGTGAGATCACGGGGAAGTTAATGGGACAGAGAGTGAGATCACGGGGAGATTACTGGGACAGAGAGTGAGATCACAGGGTGGTTAAAGGGACAGAGTGAGATCACGGGCAGGGTAAATGGACAGAGTGAGATCACTGGGTCATTAAAGGGACAGAGATTGAGATCACGGGGAGGTTAAAGGGACAGAGAGTTAGATCACGGGAAGGTTAAAGGGACAGAGAGTGAGATCACTGGGTCGTTAAAGGGACAGAGAGTGAGATCACGGGGAGGTTAATGGGACAGAGATTGATATCATGGGGAGGTTTAAGGGATAGAGAGTGAGATCACAGGCAATTTAAGGGGACAGAGAGTGAGTTCAGGGGGAGGTTAATGAGTCAGACAGTGAGATCACGGGGAGGTTAAAGGGACAGAGAGTGAGATCACGGGGAGGTAAAAGGGATAGAGAGTGATATCACGTGGAGGTTTAAGGGATAGAGAGTGAGATCACGGGGAGGTTAAAGGGACAGGCAGTGAGATTACGGGGCGGTTAAAGGGACAGAGAGTGAGATCACAGGGAGGTTAAAGGGACAGGCAGTGAGATTACGGGGCGGTTAAAGGGACAGAAAGAGTTAACGAGGAGGATAAAGCGACAGAATGAGATCACGGACAGGATAAAGGAACAGATAGTGAGATCACCAGGAGGTTAAAGGGTCAGAGAATGAGACCATGGGGAGGTTATAAGGACAGAGAGTGAGATCACGGGGAGGTTTAAGGGATAGAGAGTGAGATAACGGGGAGGTTAAAGGGACAGAGAGTGAGATGACGGGGAGGTTAATGGGACAGAGAGTTGGATCTCGGTGAGGTTAAAGGGACATAGAGTGAGATCACGGGGAGTTCAAAGGGACAGCGATTGAGATCACGGGGAGGTTAAAGGGACAGAGAGTGCGATCACCGGGAGGTTAATGGGACAGAGAGTGAGATCACGGGGAGGTTAATGGGACAGACAGTAAGATCACGGGGAGTTTAAAGGGACAGAGAGTGTGATCACGGGGAGATTAAAGGGACAGAGACTGATATCACGGGAAGTTTAAAGGGACAGAGAGTGAGAATACGTTGAGGTATAAGGGACAGAAAGTGAGATCATGGGTAGTTTAAAGGGACAGAGAGTGAGATCACTGGGTGGTTAAAGGGACAGAGAGTGAGAAAAGGGACAGTTACAGGGACAGAGAGTCAGATCAGGTTCAGTTAAAGGGACTGCTAGGGAGATCAGGGGGATAGTTAAAGGGACAAAGATTGATATCAGGACAGCTAAAGGGACAGAGAGTGAGATCGGGGGCCAGTTAAAGGGACTGAGTTTGATATCAAAGGGACAGTTAATGGGACAGAGAGTGAGGTCACGGGGAGGTTAAAGGGACATAGAGGGATTACAGGGAGGTTAAAGTGACAGAGAGAGATCACGGGGAGATTAAAGGGACAGAGATTGAGATCACTGGGAGGTTAAATGGACAGAGAGTGAGATCACAGGGAGGTTAAAGGGACAGAGATTGAGATCACGGGGAGGTTAAAGGGACAGAGAGTGATTTCACGGGGAGGTTAAAGGGACAGTGAGTGAGATCACGGGGAGTTTAAAGGGACAGAGATTGAGATCACGGGGAGGTTAAAGGGACAGAGAGTGATATCACGGGGAGGTTTAAGGGATAGAGAGTGAGATTACGGGGAGGTTAATGGGACAGAGAGTGAGATCAGGGAGAGGTTAACAGGACAGAGAGTGAGATCACGGGGAGGTTGACGGGACAGAGAGAGTTAACGGGGTGGTTAAAGCGACAGACTGAGATCACGGGGAGGTTAAAGGGACAGATAGTGAGATCACTGTGAGGTTAAAGGGACAGAGAATGAGATCACTGGGAGGTTAAAGGGACAGAGAATGAGATCACGGGCAGATTAAAGGGACAGAGATTGAGATCACGGGCAGATTAAAGGGACAGAGATTGAGAACATGGGTAGTCTAAAGGGACAGATAGTGAGAATAAGGGCAGGTTAAAGGGACAGAGAGTGAGATCACGGGGAGGTTAAAAGGATAGTGAGTGAGATCACGTGGTGGTTAAAGGGACAGAGAGTGAGATCACGGGGAGGTTAAAGGGACAGAGAGTGAGATCACGGGGAGTTTAAAGGGAAAGACAGAGATCACGGGGAGGTTAAAGGGACAGAGAGAGATCGCAGGGAGATTAAAGGGACAGATAGTGAGATCACGGGGAGGATAAAGGGACAGAGTGTGATATCACGTGTACGTTAAAGGGGCAGAGAGTGAGATTACGTGGAGGATAATGTGACAGAGAGTGAGATCACGGGGAGGTTAAAGGGACAGAGAGTGAGATCACGGAGAGGTTAAATGGACAGACGGTGAGATCACGGGAATGTTAAAGGGACAGACTGTGAGATCATAGGGAGGTTAAAGGGACAGAGAGTGAGATCACGGGCAGGTTAAAGGGTCAGAGGGTGAGATCACGGGGAGGTTAACGGGAAAGAGAGTGAGATCACGGGGAGGTTGACGGGACAGAGAGAGTTAACGAGGAGGTTAAAGCGACAGACTGAGATGCCGGGGAGGTTAAAAGGACAGATGGTGAGATCACGGGGAGTTTAAAGGGACAGAGACTGAGGTGACGGGGAGGTTAAAGGGACAGAGAGTGAGATCACGGGAAGGTTAAAGGGACAGAGAGTGAGATCACGGGGAGGATAAAGGGACAGAGAGTGAGATAACGGGGAGGTTAAAGGGACAGAGATTAAGATCACGGGGAGGTTAAAGGGACAGAGAGTGAGATAACGGTGAGGTTAAAGGGACAGAGAGTGTGATCATGGGGAGGTTAAAGGGACAGAGAGTGAGATCACAGGGAGGTTAAATGGACAGAGAAGGAGTTCACGAGGAGCTTAAAGGGACAGAGAATGAGAACATGGGGAAGTGAAAGGGACAGAGAGTGAGATCACGGGGAGGTTAAAGGGACAGAGATTGAGATCACGGGGAGGTTAAAGGGCCAGAGAGTGACTTCACGGGGAGGTTAAAGGGACAGAAATTTAGAAGCGGGGAGGTTAAATGCACAGAGAGTGAGATCACGGGGAGGTAAAGGGACAGAGAGTGAGATCACGGGGAGATTAAAGGGACAGAGAGTGAGATCACGGGGAGGTTAAAGGGACAGAGATTCAGATCACGGGTGAGGTTAAAGGGACAGAGAATGAGATCACGGTGAGGTTAAAGGGACAGAGAGTGAGACAATGGGGAGGTTAAAAGGATAGAGAGTGAGATCATGGGGCGGTTAAAGGGACAGAGGGTGAGATCACGGGGAGGTTAAAGGGATAGAGGGTGAGATCACGGGGAGGTTGACGGGACTGAGAGAGTTAACGGGGAGGTTAAAGCGACAGACTGAGATCACGGATAGGTTAAAGGGACAGAGAGTGAGATCACGGGGAGGATAAAGGGACAGAGAGTGAGATCACGGGGAGGTTAAAAGGACAGAGAGTGAGACCACGGGTAGGTTAAATGGACAGACGGTGAGATCACTGGAATGTTAAAGGGACAGGGAGTGAGACCACGGGTAGGTTAAAGGGACAGACTGTGAGATCATGGGGAGGTTAACGGGACAGAGAGTGAGATCGCGGGGAGGTTAAAAGGACAGAGATTGAGATCAGGGACAGTTATAGCGACAGAGAGTCAGATCAGTGACAATTAAAGGGCCTGAGACGTTCTTCAGGGGGACAGTAAAAGGGACAGAGAGTGATATCAGGGACAGCTAATGGGACAGAGAGAGATCAGAGACTATTAAAGGGACAGAGAGTGGGATCGGGGGACAGTTAAAGGGACAGAGGAGTCAGTTCAGGGTGTCAGTTAAGGGGACAAAGAGTGATATCAGGGACAGTTAAAGGGACAGTGAGAGAGCAGGGACTATTAAAGGGACAGAGAGTGAGATCGGGGGCCAGTTAAAGGGACTGAGAGTGATATCAAGGGGACAGTTAATGGGATAGAGATTGAGATCAGGGGTAGGTTAAAGGAACAGAGAATGAGATCAGGGAAGGTTAAAGGGACAGAGTAAGATCACGGGAAGGTTAAAGGGAAAGAGAGTGAGATCACGGGGAGGTTAAAGGTACAGATATTGAGATCACGGAGCGATTAAAGGGACAGAGAGTGAGATCACGGGGAGGTTATGTGGACAGAGAGTGAGATCACGGAGAGGTTAAAGGGATAGAGAGTGAGAACATGGGGAGGTTAAAGGGACAGTGAGTGAGATCATGGGGAGGTTGACGGGACAGAGAGAGTTAACGGGGTGGTTAAATCGACAGACTGAGTTCACGGGGAGGTTAAAGGGACAGAGAGTGAGATCACGGGGAGGTTAAAGGGACAGAGAGTGAGATCACGTGGAGGTTAAAGGGACAGCGATTGAGATCACGGCGAGGTTAAAGGGACAGAGAGTGAGATCACGGGGATGTTAAAGGGACAGAGAGTGAGAACACGGAAAGGTTGAAGGGACAGAGATTGAGATTACGTGGAGGGTAATGGGACAGAGAGTGAGATCACGGGGAGGTTAAGTGGACAGACGGTGAGATCACGGGGAGGTTAAAGGGACAGAGATTGAAATCACGGGGAGGTTAAAGGGACAGAGAGTGAATTCACGGGGAGGTTAAAGGGACAGAGATTCAGATCACGGGTGAGGTTAAAGGGACAGAGTGAGATCACGGTGAGGTTAAAGGAACAGAGAGTGAGATCCCGGGGATGTTAAAGGAACAGACGGTGAGATCAGGGGAAGGTTAAAGGGACAGACTGTGAGATCATGGGGTGGTTAAAGGGACAGAGGGTGAGATCACGGGGAGGTTAAAGGGAAAGAGAGTGTGATCACGGGGAGGTTGACGGGACTGAGAGAGTTAACAGGGAGGTTAAAGCGACAGACTGAGATCACGGGGAGGTTAAAGGGACAGAAACTGAGAGCACAGGGAGGATAAAGGGACAGAGAGTGAGATCACGGATAGGTTAAAGGGACAGAGAGTGAGATCACGGGGAGGATAAAGGGTCAGAGAGTGAGATCACGAGGAGGATAAAGGGACAGAGAGTGAGATTACGGGAAAGATTAAGTGAAAGAGAGTGAGATCACGGGGAGGTTAAAAGGACAGAGAGTGAGACCACGGATAGGTTAAATGGACAGACGGTGAGATCACTGGAATGTTAAAGGGACAGACTGTGAGATCTTGGGGAGGTTAAAGGGACAGAGAGTGAGATCACGGGGAGGTTAAAGGGACAGAGATTGAGATCAGGGACAGTTATAGCGACAGAGAGTCAGATCAGTGACAATTAAAGGGACTGAGACGGTGTTCAGGGGGACAGTAAAAGGGACAAAGAGTGATATCAGGGACAGCTAATGGGACTGAGAGAGATCAGAGACTATTAAAGGGACAGAGAGTCAGATCAGGGTGTCAGTTAAGGGGACAAAGAGTGATATCAGGGACAGCTAAAGGGACAGTGAGAGAGCAGGGACTATTAAAGGGACAGAGAGTGAGTTCAGGGGCCCGTTAAAGGGACTGAGAGTGATATCAAGGGGACAGTTAATGGGATAGAGATTGAGATCAGGGGAACAGTTAAAGGAGCAGAGAATGAGATCAGGGAAGGTTAAAGGGACAGAGTAAGATCGTGGGAAGGTTAAAGGGAAAGAGAGTGAGATCACGGGGAGGTTAAAGGTACAGATATTGAGATCACGGAGCGATTAAAGGGACAGAGAGTGAGATCACGGGGAGATTAAGTGGACAGATAGTGAGATCACGGAGAGGTTAAAGGGACAGAGAGTGAGATCACGGGGTGGTCAAAGGGACAGAGAGTGATATAACAGGGACGTTAAAGGTAGAGAGAGTGAGATCAGGGGAGTTTAAAGGGAGAGAGAGTGAGATCGCGGGGAGGTTAAAGGGACAGGTAGTGAGATCACGGGGAGGTTAAATGTACAGAGAATGAGTTCACGGGGAGCTTAAAGGGACAAAGAATGAGAGCATGGGGAAGTGAATGGGACAGAGAGTGAGATCACGGACAGGTTACAGGGACAGAGAGTGAGATCACGGGGTGGTTAAAGGGACAGAGAGTGAGATCACGGGGAGGTTAAAGGGACAGAGAGTGAGTTCACGGGGTGGTTAAAGGGACAGAGAGTGACATCACGTGGAGGTTAATGGGACAGAGAGTGAGATCACGGGGAGGTTATAGGGACAGAGGGTGAGATCACGGGAATGTTAATGGGACAGAGATTGAGATCATGGGGGGGTTAAATGAACAGAGTGAGATCACGGGGAAGTTAAAGGGACAAAGTGTGAGGTCACAGAAAAGCTAAAGGGACAGAGAGTGAGATCACGTTGAAGTTAATGGGACAGAGAGTGAAATCACGGGCAGGTTAATGATACAGAGAACGAGATCACGGGCAGGTTCAAGCGACAAAGATTGTGATCACGGGAAGATTAAAGGGACAGAATGAGATCACGGGGATGTTAGAGGGATAGAGAGTCAGATCACAGGGAGGTTAAAGGCATAGAGAGTGAGATCACGGGGAGGTTAAAGAGACAGAGAGTGAGAACAGGGGGAATTTTAAGGGAAAGACAGAGATCACGGGGAGGTTAAAGGGACAGAGAGTGAGATCACGGGGTGGTTAAAGGGACAGAAGGAGATTACGGGGAGGTTAAAGCGACAGAGAGAGATCACGCGGAGGTTAAAGGGAGAGAGTGCAAGATCACGTGGACGTTAAAGGGACAGAGAGTGAGATTACGGGGAGGGTAATGGGACAGAGAGTGAGATCACGGGGAGGTTAAAGGGACGGAGAGTGAGATCACGGGGAGGTTAAAGGGACAGAGAGTGCGATCGCGGGGAGGTTAAAGGGACGGAGAGGGAGATCCCGGGGAGGTTAAAGGGACAGTGAGTGAGGTCACGGTGAGTTTAAAGGGACAGAGAGTGTGATCACGGGGAGATTAAAGGGACAGGGACTGATATCACTGGGAGGTTAAAGGGACAGAGAGTCAGATTACGGTGAGGTTAAAGGGACAGAGAGTGAGAACACAGGGAGGTTAAAGGGACAGAGAGTGAGGTCACGGGGAGGTTAATGGGACAGAGAGTGAGATAACGGGGAGGTTAAAGGGACTGAGAGTGAGATCACCGAAGTGTTAATGGGACAGAGAGTGAGATCACGGGGAGGTTAAATGTTCAGAGGGTGAGATCACGGGAATGTTAAAGGGACAGAATGTGAGATCATGGGTAGTTTAATGGTACATAGGGTGAGATCACGGGAATGTTAATGGGACGGAGATTGAGATCAGTGACAGTTATAGGGACAGAGAGTCAGATCAGGGACAGTTAAAGGGACAGAGAGTGAGATCATGGGGAGGTTAAATGAACAGAGAGTGAGATGAAGGGGAGGTGAAAGGGACAGAGAGTGAGTTCACGGGGAAGTTAATGGGACAGAGTGAGATCACGGGCAGGTTAAATGGACAGAGATTGAGATCACGGGAAGATCAAATGGACAGAGTGAGATCACTGGGTCGTTAAAGGGGCAGAGATTGAGATCACAGGGAGGTTAAAGGGACAGAGAGTTAGATCACGGGGAGGTCAAAGAGACAGAGAGTGAGATGACGGGGTGGTTAATGGGACAGAGATTGACATCACGCGGAGTTTAAAGGGACAGAGAGTGAGATCACGGGGATGTTTAAGGGATAGAGAGTGAGATCACGGGAAATTTAAGGGGACAGAGAGTGAGATCAGGGGGAGGTTAATGAGACAGAGAGTGAGCTCACGGGGCGGTTAAAGGGACAGAGAGTGATATCACGTGGAGGTTTAAAGGATAGAGAGTGAGATCACGGGGAGGTTTAAGGGACAGGCAGTGAGATTACGGGGCGGTTAAAGGGACAGAGAGAGTTAACGGGGAGGATAAAGCGAAAGAACGAGATCACGGGAATTTTAAAGGGACAGATAGTGAGATCACCAGGACGTTAAAGGGACAGAGAATGAGATCATGGGGAGGTTAAAAGGACAGAGAGTGAGATCACGGGGTGGTTTAACGGATAGAGAGTGCGATAACGGGAAATTTAATGGGACAGAGAGTGAGATCACGGGGAGGTTAAACGGACAGAGAGTGAGAAGACGGGGAGGTTAATGGACAGAGAGTGGGATCACGGGGAGGTTAATGGGACAGAGAGTGAGATCACGGGGAGTTCAAAGGGATAGAGAGTGAGATCACGGGGAGGTTAAAGGGACAGAGAGTGCGATCACCGGGACGTTAATGGGACAGAGAGTGAGATCACGGGGCGATTAACGGGACAGACAGTGAGATCACGGGGAGTTTAAAGGGACAGAGAGTGTGATCACGGGGAGATTAAAGGGACAGAGTCTAATATCACGGGAAGTTTAAAGGGACAGAGAGTGAGATTACGGGAAGGTAAAGCGGACAGAGAGTGAGATCACGGGGAAGTAAAAGGGACAGAGAATGAGCTCACGGGGAGGTTAAAGGGACAGAGAGTGAGATCACGGGGAGGTAAAAGAGACAGAGAATGATATCATGGGGAGGTTTAAGGGATAGAGAGAGAGATCACGGGGAATTTAAAGGGACAGGCAGTGAGATTACGGGGAGGTTAATGGGACAGAGAGAGTTAACGGGGCGGTTAAAGCGACAGAGTGAGATCACGGGGAGGATAGAGGAAAAGATAGTGAGATCACGAGGAGGTTAAAGGGGCAGAGAGTGAGATCACGGGGAGGTTAAATGGACAGAGAATGAGATCATGGTGAGTTTAAAGGTACAGAGAGTGAGAATACGGGGATGTTAAAGGGACAGAGAGTGAGATCACGTGGAGGTTAAAGGGATAGAGAGTGAGATCACATGGATATTAAGTGGACTGAGAGTGAGTTCACGGGGAGGTTAAAGGGACAGAGAGTGAGATCACGGGGAGATCAAATGGACAGAGAATGAGATCACTGGGAGGTTAAATGAACAGAGTGTGAAATCATGGGGTGGTTAAAAGGAGATAGAGTGAGATCAGGGGAGGTTAAAGGGACAGAGAGTGAGATCACGGGGAGGTTAAAGGGACAGAGAGTGAGATCACGGGGAGGTTAAATGGACAGAGGGTGAGATCACGGGAATGTTAAAGCGACAGACTGTGAGATCATGGGTAGGTAAAAGGGACAGAGAGTGAGATCAGGGGAGGTTAAAGGGACAGAGAGTGAGATCACGGGGAGGTTAAAGGGACAGAGAATGAGGTCACGGGGAGGTTAAAGAGACAAAGAGTGAGATCACGGGGAGGTTAAATGGACAGAGGGTGAGATCACGGGAATGTTAAAGTGACAGACTGTGAGATCATGGGTAGGTAAAAGGGACAGAGAGTGAGATCACGGGGAGGTTAAAGGAACAGAGAGTAAGATCACGGGGATGTTAAAGGCTCAGAGAATGATATCACGGGGAGGCTAAAGGTATAGTGAGTGAGATCACGGAGAAGTTAATGTGACAGAGAGTGAGTTCAGGGGGTGGTTAATGGGACAGAGAGTAATATCACGGGGAGGTTTAAGGGATAGAGAGTGAGATCATGGGGAGGTTAAAGGGACAGAGTGTGAGATCACAGGAAAGTTAAAGGGACAGTGTGTGAGATCACGGGGAGGTTAACGGAACAGAGAGTGAGATCAAGGGGAGGTTAAAGGAACAGAGAGTGAGATCGGGGGGAGGTTTACAGGAGAGAGAGAGAGATCACGGGGAAGTTAAAGTGACAGAAAGTGAGCTCACGGGGAGATTTAAGGGACAGAGAGTGAGATCACGGAGAGGTTAATGGGACTGAGTGAGATCAAAGGTAGGTAAAAGGGACAGAGAGTGAGATCACAGGGAGGTTAAACGGACAGAGAGTGAGATGACGGGTAGTTTAAAGGGACAGAGAGTGAGATCACAGGGAGGTTAAACGGAAAGAGAATGAGATGACGGGGAGTTTAAAGGGACTGAGAGTGAGATCACAGGGAGGATAAACGTACAGAGAGTTAGATGACGGGGAGTTTAAATGGAGAAAGAGTGAGTTCACGGGAAATTTAATTGGACAGCTAGTGAGATGACTGGGAGGTTAATGGGACAGTAAGTCAGATCACGGGTAGGTTAATGGGACAGAGAATGAGATAACGGGGAGGTTAATAGGACAGAGAGTGAGATGACGGGGAGGTCAAAGGTACAGAGATTGAGATCACGGGGAGGTTAAAGGGACAGAGAATGAGAACACAGGGAGTTTAAAGGAAAGAGAATGAGATCACGGGGAGGTTAAAGGGACAGAGAGTGAGATCACGGGGAGGTTAAAGAGACAGAGAGTGAGATCACGGGGAGGTTAAATGGACAGAGGGTGAGATCACGGGAATGTTAAAGCGACAGACTGTGAGATCATGGGTAGGTAAAAGGGACAGAGAGTGAGATCACGGGGAGGTTAAAGGAACAGAGAGTAAGATCACGGGGATGTTAAAGGCTCAGAGAGCGATATCACGGGGAGGTTAAAGGTATAGTGAGTGAGATCACGTGGACGTTAAAGGGACAGAGAGTGAGATTACGGGGAGGGTAATGGGACAGAGAGTGAGATCACGGGGAGGTTAAAGGGACGGAGAGTGAGATCACGGGGAGGTTAAAGGGACAGAGAGTGCGATCGCGGGGAGGTTAAAGGGACGGTGAGGGAGATCCCGGGGAGGTTAAAGGGACAGTGAGTGAGGTCACGGTGAGTTTAAAGGGACAGAGAGTGTGATCACGGGGAGATTAAAGGGACAGGGACTGATATCACTGGGAGGTTAAAGGGACAGAGAGTCAGATTACGGTGAGGTTAAAGGGACAGAGAGTGAGAACACAGGGAGGTTAAAGGGACAGAGAGTGAGGTCACGGGGAGGTTAAATGGACAGAGAGTGAGATCACGTGGAGGTTAATGGGACAGAGAGTGAGATAACGGGGAGGTTAAAGGGACTGAGAGTGAGATCACCGAAATGTTAATGGGACAGAGAGTGAGATCACGGGGAGGTTAAATGTTCAGAGGGTGAGATCACGGGAATGTTAAAGGGACAGAATGTGAGATCATGGGTAGTTTAATGGGACATAGGGTGAGATCACGGGAATGTTAATGGGACGGAGATTGAGATCAGTGACAGTTATAGGGACAGAGAGTCAGATCAGGGACAGTTAAAGGGACAGAGAGTGAGATCATGGGGAGGTTAAATGAACAGAGAGTGAGATGAAGGGGAGGTGAAAGGGACAGAGAGTGAGTTCACGGGGAAGTTAATGGGACAGAGTGAGATCACGGGCAGGTTAAATGGACAGAGATTGAGATCACGGGAAGATCAAATGGACAGAGTGAGATCACTGGGTCGTTAAAGGGGCAGAGATTGAGATCACAGGGAGGTTAAAGGGACAGAGAGTTAGATCACGGGGAGGTCAAAGAGACAGAGAGTGAGATGACGGGGTGGTTAATGGGACAGAGATTGACATCACGCGGAGTTTAAAGGGACAGAGAGTGAGATCACGGGGATGTTTAAGGGATAGAGAGTGAGATCACGGGAAATTTAAGGGGACAGAGAGTGAGATCAGGGGGAGGTTAATGAGACAGAGAGTGAGCTCACGGGGCGGTTAAAGGGACAGAGAGTGATATCACGTGGAGGTTTAAAGGATAGAGAGTGAGATCACGGGGAGGTTTAAGGGACAGGCAGTGAGATTACGGGGCGGTTAAAGGGACAGAGAGAGTTAACGGGGAGGATAAAGCGACAGAACGAGATCATGGGAATTTTAAAGGGACAGATAGTGAGATCACCAGGATGTTAAAGGGACAGAGAATGAGATCATGGGGAGGTTAAAAGGACAGAGAGTGAGATCACGGGGTGGTTTAACGGATAGAGAGTGCGATAACGGGAAATTTAATGGGACAGAGAGTGAGATCACGGGGAGGTTAAACGGACAGAGAGTGAGAAGACGGGGAGGTTAATGGACAGAGAGTGGGATCACGGGGAGGTTAATGGGACAGAGAGTGAGATCACGGGGAGTTCAAAGGGATAGAGAGTGAGATCACGGGGAGGTTAAAGGGACAGAGAGTGCGATCACCGGGACGTTAATGGGACAGAGAGTGAGATCACGGGGCGATTAACGGGACAGACAGTGAGATCACGGGGAGTTTAAAGGGACAGAGAGTGTGATCACGGGGAGATTAAAGGGACAGAGACTGATATCACGGGAAGTTTAAAGGGACAGAGAGTGAGATTACGGGAAGGTAAAGCGGACAGAGAGTGAGATCACGGGGAAGTAAAAGGGACAGAGAATGAGCTCACGGGGAGGTTAAAGGGACAGAGAGTGAGATCACGGGGAGGTAAAAGAGACAGAGAATGATATCATGGGGAGGTTTAAGGGATAGAGAGAGAGATCACGGGGAATTTAAAGGGACAGGCAGTGAGATTACGGGGAGGTTAATGGGACAGAAAGAGTTAACGGGGCGGTTAAAGCGACAGAGTGAGATCACGGGGAGGATAGAGGAAAAGATAGTGAGATCACGAGGAGGTTAAAGGGGCAGAGAGTGAGATCACGGGGAGGTTAAATGGACAGAGAATGAGATCATGGTGAGTTTAAAGGTACAGAGAGTGAGAATACGGGGAGGTTAAAGGGACAGAGAGTGAGATCACGGGGAGGTTAAAGGGATAGAGAGTGAGATCACATGGATATTAAGTGGACTGAGAGTGAGTTCACGGGGAGGTTAAAGGGACAGAGAGTGAGATCACGGGGAGATCAAATGGACAGAGAATGAGATCACTGGGAGGTTAAATGAACAGAGTGTGAAATCATGGGGTGGTTAAAAGGAGATAGAGTGAGATCAGGGGAGGTTAAAGGGACAGAGAGTGAGATCACGGGGAGGTTAAAGGGACAGAGAGTGAGATCACGGGGAGGTTAAATGGACAGAGGGTGAGATCACGGGAATGTTAAAGTGACAGACTGTGAGATCATGGGTAGGTAAAAGGGACAGAGAGTGAGATCAGGGGAGGTTAAAGGGACAGAGAGTGAGATCACGGGGAGGTTAAAGGGACAGAGAGTGAGATCACGGGGAGGTTAAAGAGACAGAGAGTGAGATCACGGGGAGGTTAAATGGACAGAGGGTGAGATCACGGGAATGTTAAAGCGACAGACTGTGAGATCATGGGTAGGTAAAAGGGACAGAGAGTGA
>NW_027597406.1:0-75000 GCF_964194155.1 Cetorhinus maximus
GGTACACACACTGCTGCCACTGTGCGTCGGTGGTGGAGGGAGTGAATGTTTTGTGGATGGGGTGCCGATCGAGCGGGGGCTGCTTTGTCCTGGACGGTGTCGAGCTTCTCGAGTGTTGTGGGAGCTGCACTCATCCAGGAAAGTCGGGGGAGTGTCCCATCACACTCCTGACTTGTGCCTTGTAGATGGTGGACAGGCTTTGAGGGGGAGTCAGGAGGTGAGTGACTCTCCGCAGGATTCCCAGGCTCTCTGACCTGCTCTTGTAGCCCAGCTCACTTGGCTGAGGGATAGCGATAGGACCGGGGAGAACTCCCTCCCGCTCTTCATCGCTGCAACAGCGGCTGCAGGATTGGCACCCGGAGTGTTGGTCCTGGAGTGCAGGAAGGGAAGGGAGACTGGGACCCAGGCCGTTCTGAATCTGGGAGGGACGCGGGGGGGAACAGGGTCCAATCTCCCTTCGGACCTCCCTGCGAGCGGCATTCAGGGGCTTTTTTATTAAATGCTTATTATTTCACGGGACGCGTGGGCATCGCTGGCAAGGTGAGCGTTCACCGCTCATCCCCAGACGCTCTCCTTGAACTGAGCGGCTTGCTGGGCCATTTCGTGGCCTGCGGGAGTCACGTAAGGAGAGGCAGACTTCCTTTCCTTAAAGGGGGACATGAGTGAACCAGATGGGGTTTTTTTTTTACGACCATCGATGCCGATTGTCACGGTGCCTGTGACTGAAACTGGCTTCACAGTTCCAGATTTCATGAATCGGATTTAAATTCCACTGGTTGCCGTGGGTGGGATTCGAACCCGAGTAGCCCCCCTGCCCCCACCCCACCCCAGAGCATTAACCCGGGGCCTCCGGATTACTAGCCCAGTGACATGACCACTCCGTCACCACCTCCCCCATAATTCTGACTCAGCATTCTCAGTCAGGGTTTCGACGGGGGGACAGGGGGGAGGCATAGGGGAGTCCCCTCCCAAGTCACTGTCCAGGCTCAGGGCTCGCCACCCCCCCCGCCGCCCCCACCCCCACCCCCCCACCCCTCCCCACCCCCCACCCGCTCAACTGTCCAGGTTCAGGGGTACACCCCAATCCCCCCTCACCCCTCCCTCCTCCGCCCCCCCCCCCCCCCCGCCCCCACGATCCCCGTCACTATTCCCAGATTTCGGTACCTTTGGCTGCATCCGCTCCTTCCCGGTGATAAACTCGTAGCTCCCCGAGGCGGCCTTGGCGATGCCTTTGATGAGATCAGTCGAGGCCCCCTGGCCGATCCCGAAGGAAAAGCACCTGGGGAAGGTGGGGGGGAAAAGAATCAGGCGGTTCAGAGGAGAGCGGCCGGGTTTGTGTGGGCGGGGGACAGGGGGGACGGCGAGGGTGGGTGGGAGGTGGGGTGGAGACTCGATTGTGGGGCCTTCTTTCTGCTTCTATAGCATCAATAGGGGGGGCTTTCACTGCCGCGGTGCATTCTGGGATAGACCCCCCTCTCCATTGCCCTTTTCCTGCTGGCACGTTATACACAACCACGCTCCCCACCCCCCCAACCCACCACCCTCTCTCCCCGCACCCACTTTCACCCCCTCAGCAAACAGGGTTTACAGCCGGTGAAGCAGCAGGTGGTCCAGTCGCCGCGTAGGATTCGACGGGCGCACAGCAAGATCCCGCCAACAGCAAGGTGGCGGCGATCAGGTCACCTGTTTTTAGTGGTGTTGGTCGAGGGTTAAATGTTGGGCTCAGGACACCGGGGAGGACTCTTCCCCTTCCTCCCCCTTTGCCACCACCCCACCCCCACCCCACCTCCACCCTCACCCCGCCACCCCCTCAGCCGCCACCATTGCTCTCCTTCCAAATAGGGGGCCACGGGAATCTCTAACGCCCACCGGGGAGAGAGAGAGAGGACGGGCACGGCGCCCCCTCGGCTTGACCTTCCCTCGACAGGCGGACCCTCCGGCGAGGCCCCGGCACTGGCCCCTTGAGGTGCTGGCCCTGGAGCGCGACGTCCCTGCGCTGGGGACTCCAGCCCGCGTCGTCCTGAGGGTCCGATGAGGGCTGAGAGGCCAGCGGGAGGTCAAGGGCAAGGGCAAGAACGGGCGCTTTCGGGAGCAGTCGAGGAGACGTCGGGGTGAAGAACCGAGGGGCGGGGGGGAGAGGTGGGGCGGGGAGAGGCGGCAGGGGAGGGTCAGGAGGAGGTCAGTCGAGGCCGAGGGGAACCGGCCTTCGACCCTGACCTGGGAAACGTTTTGGCGAGCGCCCGCGGAGAGGCGGAGACGGGAGTTAACGTCTCGAGTCCGTGTGACCCTTTCTCAGGTCTGACGGGAGGTCAGAATGTGACGGGTTTTAGGCTGTTGTAGAAAGGCCGGGTGTGAGGGGTGGGGGGGGGGGGGGGGGGTGGTGTGGGGTGGGGGGGTTTGGGTGGGGGTGGTGGGCGGGCGGGGGGAGGGTCAGGGATAGGTTAGAAGATCAAATGACAAAGATGTCATGGAACCGCGGGCAAAGGGAATGTAGTGACGATAGTGTTAAAGAAACAAAGTGCTCGCCAAGAGTAGGTGTTAATAGCGGAATGAAGGCCAGCGCCGTCCGAAGGCAAGGGCGTGAGGACAAGGTACAAGCCGAGGCTCCTCGGAGGGGAGGTACAAACGCCAAATGGAGGGCCGCGTTCTCCAAAGCACCAGCGGGGCTTCGCTTTTACCTTTATTCGCTTCCGCGCCACTCGGGGTCCCCACCTGCAGGCGCGAATCGGGACAGCTTGGGCGTACCCCTCCCCTCCCCTCCCCTCCCCACCCCACCCAACGGCCCAGCGCCGCCGCACCACGCCGCCCATCCCCCGGACACACAGGCTCCCGTTACCTGTGACTGGGGGCGTGCTTCCGAACCTCGGCGATCACCGCCTTCGTGTTCGACACCTCGCCGTCGGTGAAAACGAAGAGCTGGAAAAGCCAAGGGGGGGTGGTGGGGTGGGGGGGGGAAGAGGTTAGTGGGGAGGGCGTGTGGCCGTGATGTTGCGCGTCGGTGTTGGGGAGTGTCTACTTGCTCCACCCCACCCCGCCCCGCCGTCCCGGGACACGCCCGAGGATCCCCCAATCCCTTCCGGCCTCTTACTGCTTAAAGCCATTCAGAAGGCGCGTCCCCACCCTGCCCTATCCCTGCTCGGCCCTCAGTCCGTTTACCAACAATGAAATCAAATCGCCACAGCTTTCGATTCCTTTTTTACGGTACGTGGGGCATTGTGTGCGAGACCCCAGCATCTGTTGCCCACCTCCCCCCACCCCCACCCCCACCCCTAATTGCCTCCTTGAAGGGAGTGGCTCGCTCGGGGGTCTCAGAGGGGTGTTTGAGCGCCAACCACACGTTGCTGGGGGTCCGGAGTCACATGTAGGCCAGACCGGGTAAGCACGGCGGATTTCCAGATTACTGAACCAGATGGGGTTTTTTTTCTCACGACCATCGATTGACGGTTGTCACGGTCCCCGTGACTGAAACTGGCTTCATAGTTCTGGATTTTATTAATTGAATTTAAACTGCGCCGGCTGCCCCGCGTGGGGAGGGCGGTGCAGATTCACCGGATCGATACCTGGTCCTCCCGAGGGTTCGGTCCCGAGGGGAGATGCCACCTGCTCGGGTTCCGGTCCCTGGAATCCAGAAGGGCAAAGGGGTGATCTGACTGAAATTTTTAAGAGATATCACGGGAACTGATGGGACAGAGAGAGAGAGAGGGGGAGAGAGAGAAGGAGAGGGAGAGAGAGAGAGACAGAGAGAGAGACAGACAGAAAGAGAGAGACAGAGAGAGAGAGACAGAGAGGGAGACAGAGAATGAGAGAGAGAGAGACAGAGAGAGAGAGAGAGACATAGAGAGAGAGACATAGAGAGAGAGAGAGAAACAGGGAGAGAGAGACAGAGAGGGAGACAGAGAAAGAGAGAGAGACAGAGAGTGAGAGAGAGAGAGCGACAGAAAGAGAGACAGAGGGAAAGAGACAGAGAGAGAGAGAGACAGAGAGTGAGAGAGACAGAGAGTGAGAGAGAAAGACAGAGAGAGAGTGGGAGACAGAGAGAGAGACAGACAGACAGAGAGAGAGAGGCAGAGAGAGAGAGAGAGAGGGAGAGGGGCAGAGGGAGAGAGGCAGAGAGAGAGAGAAGGTATTTCTGCTGGTTGGGGGAGTTTGGGCTTTTTCCTTTATTCTTTCCCAGGATATGGGCATCGCTGGCAAGGCCCCAGCATCTGTTGCCCATGCCGAATTGACCCTTGAACTGAATGGCTCACTCGGCCATTTCAGAGGGGGGCAAGTTAAGGAGTCAACCACGTTATTGTGGGGGGTGGGGTGGGAAGGGGTCTGGAATCAGGTGCGTGGGTACCAGACTGGGTAAGGATGGCAGATTTCCCTTCCCTAAAGGGGAACATGAGCGAACCAGATGGGGTTTTTTTAACGACAATTGATGACGGTTGTCACAGAGCCCGTGACTGAAACTGGCTTCATGATTCCAGATTTTTATCAAATTGAATTTAAATTCCATCGCCTGCCCCGTGGGTGGGATTTGAACCCTTTCCCCACCCCTTCCCCCAAAGCGTTAGGCCGGGGCACCTGGATGACTCATCCAGTGACATCACCACAAGGCCACCATCTAACTCACATGACCCTAGATATTCGCATCAGACAATATGATAAATGAGGAAAGCATCTTTGTTTTAGGGGTGAAGGTTGTTGGGGGTGGCGGGGGGGGGGGGAATCTTGCCTCATGACAGTGGTGGGGGATGGAAACTGGCTCTATTCAGATGACCAAACTGTTAGCAACTCTTCCAGCGCCAACTAGACCAGGTTCAGCGACGCCCTGGCAGGTTCATTCTCAGCCATTACCTGCCGCGGGTGCCCGGCTTTACAGGGCTTGCTGTAAATGGCGGTGAGGGGCTGGAGGATCTCTGTGCCGCCCATGTCCGCACCCACACCCTTCAGTTTCTCCAGTGCCTTCTGCATCGACTCCTGATTGTACTCGACACTCTCGCTGCACGAGAGAGGCAAAGAGAGAGAGAGAGACAATAATGAGAGGGTAGCACTGAATAAACAGTGACTCTGTACAGTTCCACAGACAGTCATCCTCACCCTGCTGAATAAACAGTGACTCTGTACAGTTACAAAGTCAGTAATCCTCACCCTGCTGAATAAACAGTGACTCTGTACAGTTACACAGTCAGTAATCCTTAACCTGCAGAATAAACAGTGACTCTTTACAGGTACACAGTCAGTAATCCTCACCCTGCTGAATAAACAGTGACTCTGCACAGTTACACAGTCAGTAATCCTCATCCTGCTGAATAAACAGTGACTCTGTACAGTTACATAGTCAGTCATCCTCACCCTGCTGAATAAACAGTGACTCTGTACAGTTACACAGACAGTAATCCTCACCCTGCTGAATAAACAGTGACTCTGCACAGTTACACAGTCAGTAATCCTCACCCTGCTGAATAAACAGTGACTCTTTACAGGTCCACAACACAGTTTAGAGGGAAGAGCAACAGCGGACTCATGAGGTCACTGCTGTAACTGAGGCGCTGGGGTTCAGGGTTTATCAGTCTGTCTTCCCCAGGCCTTCCCACCCTCGTCGCTCCCCCACCACCCCGCCCCCCCACCCCGCACGCCCTTCCTTCTGCCGCAACCCCATTCCTTCAGTCGAGAGATGACAACTTGGCGTCGGTCAGGGTCGCCATCTGACCGGCTGGTTCTTCATCCCATTCGCCATCAGAGGGAGAGACGCCCCTCACCCCTCTCTCTCAGAGGGTCAAAGGTCAGTCCCCAGGCCTGCCCCCTCGAGGCCACCTGTCCCCGTGCTAACAATTCCACCTGCGCCCTCCCTGGTTTCCCGCCTTAAATGCCTACTTACGGGAAGAAAGATCTGAAGTGGCTCCCAAATCCGTACACGTTGAAGAAACATCCCATGGGCAGGCTCTTCAGGAGCAGGAGTAGGGTTTCCTGTGGGAACAAACTTCCTGTTAGTCTGAGCAACAGCTTCCCGTCCCAGAGTTCCCAGTCTCCCACTCTGCCGGAGAATTTCCTGATTCGCCCCACGCTTCACAAGGACGTCAGGGCATACGGAATAGGAACAGGAGTAGACCATTCGGCCCCTCAAGCCCTTCTCTGCCATTCAATAAGATCATGGCCAATCTTATGTTTCGATTTCCACTTTCCATCTACCCCCGATCACCTTCGAATCCCTTCACACAATGCTAGAATCACAGAATCTCACGGTGCAGAAGAGGCCCTTCGGCCCATCGAGTCTGCACCGACACGTGAGAAACACCTGACCTACCTACCTAATCCCATTGACCAGCGCTCGGCCCCATGGCCTTGAATGTTAGGACGTGCTGAGCGCTCATCCAGGTACTTTTTAAAGGATGTGAGGCAACCCGCCTCCACCACCCTCCCAGGCAGCGCATTCCAGACCCTCACCACCCTCTGGGTAAAAAAGTTTTTCCTCACATTCCCCCTGAACCTCCTGCCTCTCACCTTGAATTTATGTCCCCTCGTGACTGACCCTTCAACTAAGGGGAACAGCTGCTCCCTATCCACCCTGTCCATGCCCCTCATAATCTTGAACACCTCGATCAGGTCACCCCTCAGTCTTCTCTGCTCCAACGAAAACAACCCAAGTCTATCCAACCTCTCTTCATAACTTCAATGTTTCATCCCAGGCAACATCCTGGTGAATCTCCTCTGCACCCCCTCCAGTGCAATCACAATCCTTCCTATAATGTGGCGACCAGAACTGCACACAGTACTCCAGCTGTGGCCTCACCTAGGTTCTATACAACTCCAACATGACCTCCCTACTTTTGTAATCTATGGCCTCGATTGATAAAGGCAAAGTGTCCTATATGCCTTTTTCACCACCCCACTAACATGCCCCTCCACCTTCAGAGATCTATGGACACACACGCCAAGGTCCCTTTGTTCCTCAGAACTTCCTAGTGTCATGCCGTTCATTGAATACTTCATTGTCAAATTACTGCTTCCAAAGTGTATCACCTCACACATTCCAGGGTTAAATTCCATCTGCCACTTATCTGCCCATTTGACCATTCCTTCTATATCTTCCTGTAGCCCAAGACTACTCAACCTCACTGTTAACCACCCAGCCAATCTTTGTGTCATCCGCAAACTTACTAATCCTACCCCCCACGTAGTCACCTATGTCATTTATATAAATGACAAATAATAGGGGACCCAGCACTGATCCCTGTGGTACGCCACTGGACACTGGCTTCCAGTCACTAAAGCATCCTTCTGTCATCAACTCTGTCTCCTACAACTAAGCCAATTTTGACTCCACCTTATCAAATTACTCTGCATCCCATGTGCATTTGCCTTCTTTATAAGTCTCCCATGTGGGACCTTGTCAAAGGTTTTGCTGAAATCCATATAAACTACATCAACTGCACTACCCTCATCTACACACCTGGTCACCTCCTCAAAAAATTCAATCAAATTTCTTAGGCATGACCTCCCTCTGACAAAGCCATGCTGACTATCCCTGATCAAATCTTGCCTCTCCAAGTGGAGATGGATTCTCTCCTTCAGAATTTTCTCCAATAGTTTCCCTACCATTGACGTGAGACTCACTGGCCTGTAGTTCCCTGGCTTATCTCTACAACCCTTCTTAAATAGCAGAATCACATTAGCTGTTCTCCAGTCCTCTGGCACCTCCCCTGTGGCCAGAGAGGAATTAAAAATTTGGGTCAGAGCCCCTGCGATCTCCTCCCTTGCCTCCCTCAGCAGTCTGGGACACAAATCATCCGGACATGAAGATTTGTCCACTTTTAAGCCTGCCAACATCTCCAATACCTTGTCACTCCCGATATCAATTTGCTTAAGAACCTCGCAGTCTCTCTCCCCGAGTTCGATACCTTCATTCTCATTCTCTTGGGTGAAGACGGATGTGAAGTATTCATTCAATACTCTAGCAATATCCTCTGGCTCCACCCATAGATTGCCCCCTTGGTCCCTTATGGGCCCTACTCTTTCCCTGGTTATCCTCTTCCCATTGATATACTTATAGAATATCTTGGGATTTTCCTTACTTTTACCAGCCAGAGCTTTCTCATATCCCCTCTTTGCTCTCCGAATTGCTTTCTTAAGCTCCATCCTGCACTTTCTGTACTCCACTAATGCCTCCGCTGATTTGCTTCCCTTGTACCTGTTAAAAGCCTCTCTTTTCCTTCTCATCGTAACCTGAATATCTCTGGCCATCCATGGTTCTCTGGGCTTGTTACTCCTTCCTATCACCCGAGAGGGAACATGTTGAGCCTATACCCTCCCCATTTCCTTTTTGAACACCCCCCACTGCGCCTCTGTAGATTTCCCCACAAGTAGCTGTTCCCAGTCTACCTTGGCCAGATCCTGCCTTATTTTACTAAAATCCACTCTCCCCCAATCCAAAACATTATTTTGCAGCTTGTCAATTTCTTTGTCCATAACAAAGCCCTTGCCATACAAGAATCCATCTACCTCCGCCTTAAAAATATTCAGCGACCCCGCCTCCCCCGCCTCCTGAGGCAGAGACCCCGCCTCCCCCGCCTCCTGAGGCAGAGACCCCGTCTCCCCGCCTCCTGAGGCAGAGACCCCGCCTCCCCGCCTCCTGAGGCAGACACCCCGCCTCCTGAGGCAGAGACCCCGCCTCCCCGCCTCCTGAGGCAGAGACCCCGCCTCCCCGCCTCCTGAGGCAGAGATCCCGCCTCCCCGCCTCCTGAGGCAGAGACCCCGTCTCCCCGCCTCCTGAGGCAGAGACCCCGCCTCCCCGCCTCCTGAGGCAGAGACCCCGCCTCCCCGCCTCCTGAGGCAGAGACCCCGCCTCCCCGCCTCCTGAGGCAGAGACCCCGCCTCCCCGCCTCCTGAGGCAGAGAGTTCCAAAGTCGCACAACCCCTCAGAGAGAGAAAACATTTCTCCTCATCTCTGTCCTAAAAGGGCGACCCCCCCTAATTTTAAAAGTGACCCCCCCCCCCCAGTTCTGGACTCACCCACAAGAGGAAACTTCCTTTCCACGTCCATCTTGTCGAGGCCGCTCAGGGTCTTGTAAACTTCAATCAAATCGCCCCCTCGCTCTGCTAAACTCCAGTGGAAACAAGCCCAGTCTGTCCAACCTCTCCCCATAAGACAACCCGCTCATTCCGGGCGTCAATCCGGTAAGCCTCCTCTGAACCGCCTCCAACGCATTCACATCCTTCCTCAAATAAGGAGACCAAAACTGCACACAGTACTCAAGGTACAGTCTCACCAACTGAAGCACAACATTCTTACTTTTATGTTCAATCCCTTTCGCAATAAAGGATAGCGTTCCATTAGCCTTCTTAATGATTTGCTGTACGTGCAGACACACTTTTTGTGACTCATGTACTAGAACGCCCAGATCCCTCTGCACCTCAGAATTATGCAGCCGTTCTCCATTTAAGTAATACTCTGCTTTTTTATTCTTCCTGCCAAAGTGAACAACTTCACATTTTCCCACATTAAACTCCATTTGCCACATCTCTGTCCGTCCACTCACTCAACCTATCGCTTTCCATCTGCAACCTCCTCATGTCCTCTTCACAACCTACTTTCCTACCTATCTTTGTGTCATCTGCAAATTTAGCAACCATGTCTTCACTCCCCTCATCTAAGTCACTGATGTGAATTGTAAAAAGTTGAGTCCCCAGTACAGATCCCCTGTGGGACGCCACTCAGCACATCCTGCCAATCAGAAAAAGACCCATTTACACACACTCAGTTTTCTGCCAGCCAGCCAATCTTCTATCCATGCTAATATGTTACCCCTCTACACCGTGAGCTTTTATTTTCCATAATAAACTTTGAGGTGGCACCTTAATCCTCACCCTGCTGAATAGACAGTGACTCTGTACAGTTACACAGTCAGTAATCCTCACCCTGCTGAATAGACAGTGACTCTGTACAGTTACACAGTCAGTAATCCTCACCCTGCTGAATAAACAGTGACTCTGCACAGTTACAGTCAGTAATCCTCACCCTGCTGAATAAACAGTGACTCTGTACAGTTACACAGTCAGTAATCCTCACCCTGCCGAATAAACAGTGACTCTGTACAGTTGCACAGCCAGTCATCCTCACCCTGCTGGATGAACATCTGCTGCACATATCTTCCTCTGATTTTAATTGGAGCAATGCTTTGGCACTTGTGTTCACACACCGCTCACTAGGAGGCTCGACGCTGTGCTATCCCAGCGTGGCCATTCCTTTCCCGCAGGTTATGCCAGGTCGTCGCCCGCCGCTAGGGTGGGCACCGACAGGAGTCAGGAACACCTGGCTCCACCCGACAACCCCTGGAGACGGGCGCCAGGCGCACTTGCTTCTCCCTTTAAGCAAAATGAAACCCACATGATGAGCCCGGTCTCCCTGAGAGAGCTTAACCTGGGGAGCCTGAACAGTCGTGGACCTGAATGACTTCTAACGGGCTTGGAGGGTCCTCGACAGGTTTGAAACAAAATCACGAGTGGTGCTTTTAGCCAGTTTTCCCACTGAGCTGCTCCTCGGAGTCCCTTACGCCCTCTCCTCAGGCCGCGCTGCAGCGACTCCGTTCAGAGCGGTGCGCAGCGTCCGCCTGTGTGCCCGTACAGCGCTGTAGGATCACCAGGTCGTTAACCGGAATGCTAATTTTTAAAATTAACTTTATTGCAGGCCGACACGACTTTGTTAGATGTCCTTCCTGGCGTCCCGTCACATCTGTGGTGAAGAGGGAAGGCTTAGGGCCCGGTCCAGGACAGGCGTTGGGGGCGTGGGAAAGTTCCATCAAGGTTTATAGAGAGCTCGCTCACTGAGGAAAGCCGGGACATTGAGACCGGATGCGGGAAGGGCCACAGGACCGTGTGAAAACGCGGCTTTGGAATGTGTTTTTTTGGTTAATTCGTTCGCGGGATGTGGGCGTCGCTGGGCTGGGCCCAGCATTTGTTGCCCATCCCCTAATTACCCCCTTGAGAAGGTGGTAGGTGAGCCGCCTTCTTGAGCCGCTGCAGTCCCTGTGGTGTAGGTACACCCACCGTGCTGTTAGGGAGAGAGTTCCCCAGGATTTTGACCCGGCGACAGTGAAGGAACGGCCGATATATTCCCAAGTCGGGTTGGTGAGTGGCTCGGAGGGGATCTTCCAGGTGGTGGTGTTACCCGTGCGTCTGCTGCCCTCGTCCTTCTAGATGGTAGCGGCCATGGGTTTGGAAGGTGCTGTCGAAGGCAGCCTTGGTGAGTTGGTGCAGTGCATCTTGTAGATGGTACACACACTGCTGCCACTGTGCGTCGGTGGTGGAGGGAGTGAATGTTGGTGGATGGGGTGCCGATCGAGCGGGGCTGCTTTGTCCTGGATGGTGTCGAGCTTCTCGAGTGTTGTGGGAGCTGCACTCATCCAGGCAAGTGGGGGGAGTGTCCCATCACACTCCTGACTTGTGCCTCGTAGATGGTGGATAGGCTTTGGGGGGAGTCAGGAGGTGAGTGACTCTCCGCAGGATTCCCAGCCTCCGACCTGCTCTTGTAGCCACAGTATTTATATGGCTGGTCCAGTTCAGTTTCTGGTCAATGGTAACCCCCAGGGTGTTGTTAGTGGGGGGGATTCAGTGATGGAAATGTCATTGAACGTCAAGGGGCGATGGTTAGATTCTCCCTTGTTGGAGATGGTCATTGCCTGACACTTGTGTGTCGCGACTGTTACTGGCCGATTATCAGCCCAAGCCTGGGTATTGTCCAGGCCTTGCTGCAAACGGGACTGTCTAGGTCTCTCTACAAGGTAAGGATCTTGAAGCCCTGAGATAAGAGACAGTCGAACACTGACGGATTTCAAAAACATTACACGATGGTGAAAGATGACTGGTCGGTCAAGGAACGTATGCTCAGACGTGGGGGCTGTGGATGATTGGAGTGAGTCGGGGGGGGTGCGGGGGCGAAGGTTAATTGGTTCCTGTGCGGCTGAGGAGTCAAAGTCCGGAGACAAGAACAAATAAGACAAGAGACAAGGGAGAGAAGCCTGAAGATAAAAAGATCAACGCTGCATGCGTGCTCCCTGTTGTCCAGGTATTGACACAGGTGGTATAACCTGCGTTAAACTGCAAATCACTGCCTGAGTTTATGGTTACAATTGACCTGAAAACTTCATAAACCCATCCTGACCCTTTGTCCCAGTAAATTTCAAGTCGCAACCAAGCTTTTGCTACCGGGTCTTGGGATGGAAAAGGAACTCCCCAACTTTACCTCCTATCCTGCCTTGTTCTGCTTATTTATTTATTTCATTGCTCTTTATGAGCACACATTGGCTGCTGTTTGTGCCTCTGTCAAAGTGACTAAACTGTAAATGTTTACAACGCACTTTGGAATGTTGTAAAGTAGATTTTTGCATTTGGCAAAGAAAGATTTGATGGTACAGGCAGTTTTTCTTACGAGATTAAACTTTGGACCTAAGTCAGGCTTATTCATTTTTGTTTTAATTCTCAAGGCAGAGCCTTATTCCCTTTCTACTGTAAAGAACATATCCCTTTTTATTTTTCTCCATTTCTGTTGGACTGTGGATTTAAAACTACAATGGCTGCAGTGTGAAAGGCACGCCTACTGGAACCAACACAAGATGACAAAAAAAAAATAATGAAGAGGGAGAAAATAAGGGTAATCTAGCAAGTAACATAAAAGCGGACAGTAAGAGCTTCTTTAAATATGTAAAAAGGAAAAGAATGGCTAAAGTGAACCTAAGCCCCTTAGAGAATGAGGCTGGGGAAATAATAATGGGGAACCAAGAAATGGCAGAGGAGCTGAATAAATACTTTTCTTTGGTCTTCACAGTAGAACATACTAATAGCATTCCAAATATACTAAATAATCAGGGGGCAAAAGGCGGGGGTAGGAAATATACGCAATAATTATCACTAGAGAAAAAGTACCTGGGAAACTAATGGGGCTAAAGGCCGATAAGTCCCCTGGACCAGATGGGTTGCATCCTAGGATATTAAAGAAAGTAGCTGCAGAGATAGTGGATGCACAGGTAGTATTCTTCCAAGAACCCTTAGGTTCTGGAAAAGTCCCAGAGGATTGGAAAACTGCCAATGTAACACCCTTATTCAAAAAGGGAGGGAGACAATAGACGAGTAACTATAGGTCAGTTAGCTTAACATCTGTCATTGGGAAACTGTTAGAGTCTATTATAAAGGATGTAATAATGCAAAATCTAATCAAGCAGAGTCAGCATGACTTCATGAAGGGGAAATCATGCCTGACAAATTTATAGGAATTCTTTGAGGAGGTAACAAGCAGTATAGATAAAGGGGAACCAGTAGATGTAATATAGTTGGGTTTCCAGAAGGTGTTCGATAAGGTACCGCACATAAGGCTACTTAATAAGATAAGAGCCTATGGTTTTGGGGGTAGTATATTAGGATGGATGGAGGACTGGCTAACTAATAGAAGACAGAGAGTTGGGATAAGGGGGACATCTTCGGGATGGCGACCTGTAACTAGTGGAGTGCCACAGGAACCAGTGCTGGGGCTACAATTATTTACAATACATACTAGTGGCTTGGATGACAGAAGTGAATGTACGATCGCCAAGTCTGCGTATGACACAAAAATAAGCGGGAGGGCAAGTGGTGAGGATGACACAAAGAGTCTACAGAGGGATATAGACAGGTTAGGTGAGTGGGCAAAAACTTGGCAGGTGGAATATAATGTGGGAAAATGTGCGGTTATGCACTTTGGCAGGAAGAACAGAGGAGCTGAATATTATTTAAATGGAGAAAGACTGCAGAAACTACAGCACAGAGGGATTTGGGAGTCCTTGTGCATGAATCACAAAAAGCTACCATACAAGTTCAGCAGGTAATAGGGAAGGCAAATGGAATGATGGCCTTTATTTCAAAGGGAGTGGAGTATAAAAATAAGGAAGTCTTGCTAAATCTACACAAGGCGCTAGTTCGACCACACCTAGAACACTGTGAACAGTTTTGGTTCTCTTACCTAAGGAAAGATATACTGGCATTGGAGGCAGCCCAGAGAAGGTTCATTAGGTTGATCCCGGGGATGGAGGGATTTTCTTATGAGGAGAGGTTGAGTTGGTTGGGCCAGTACTCATTGGAGCTCAGGGGAATGAGAGGCGACCTTATTGAAACATATAGGATTCTTAGGGGGATTGACAGGGTAGATGCTAAGAGGTTGTTTCCCTTTGTGGGAGAGCCTAGGACCAGAGGGCATAATCTCAGAGTAAGGGGTTGTTCATTTAAAACGGAGATGAGGAGGAATTTCTTCTCTCAGAGGGTAGTGAATCTGTGGAAGTCTTTACCGCAGAGGCTGTAGAGGCTGGGTCATTAAATATATTCAAGGCTGAGATAGACATATTTTTAATCAGTGAGGGAATCAAGGGTTTTTGGGGACAAGGCAGGGGAATGGAGTTGAGGATTATCAGGTCAGTCATGATCTCATTGAATGGTGGGGCAGACTCGATGGGCCAAATGGCCTACTTCTGCTCCTACATGTTATTGTCTTATGGTCTAACAGGATGAGAGATATTTACAAAGTTGCAGTCCTAGAACAGAGTGTGCCATGAAAGACAGGATGGAGCCAGAAAGGAGTCCTGGACCAAAGGAGCTGCCTGGCAACAGCATTTTAATAGGCCTCTGACCAGGTGACCGGGTTTTTGTGTGGTAGCAATGTAGCAGAAAGCTCCTGGCCTGCAAAGAGAAAACATCTAAAATCTCTTTTCCTCATATCTCTACAACCTGCTCTGAGGAAACCCCAATAAAAAGGAAAAGGGGGAAAATCACTGTTACAGACACTGAGAGGCAAGTGCTCAACCAGTGAGCTAAATACTGAAAGTGCTGGAAGACCACCTCGTGTTGTCAACAAAGGACTGAAAGGAGTTTGGAAGACATCGATCAAAATCAACCCAACAAATCCTGTACTCTGGAATTGGTGCTATTGAACCAGCCTATCCCACCCTTAAAATCCATGTTTTTGTGTGTCTGATGTGTGTGTGTATGTGTGTGTGTGTGTGCTTTTGTGCACGTGTGTATGTGAGAGTGTATGTGTTTGTGTGTGCGTTTGTGTGTGTGTGTGTATGCGTTTGTGTGTGTTTTTTTGTGTGTGTGTATGTTTTTTTGCATGTGATTGCGTGTATGTGTTTGTGGCTGTGTGTGTGAGTGTATGTATTTGTGTGTGCGTGTGGGTGTTTGTGTGTGTGTGTGTAAGTGCATCTTTGTGTGTGTGTGTAAGTGCATCTTTGTGTGTGTGTGTAAGTGCATCTTTGTGTATATATGTGTGTGTGTGTGTATGTGTGTGTGTGTGCATCTTTGTGTGTGTAAGTGCATCTTTGTGTGTGTGTGTATGTGTGTGTGCATCTTTGTGTGTGTGTGCATCTTTGTGTGTGTAAGTGCATCTTTGTGTGTGTGCGTGTGTATGTGTGTGTGTGCATCTTTATGTGCGTGTGTGTACGTGTGTATGTGTGTGTGTAAGTGCATCTTTGTGTATGTGTGTGTGTGTGTGTAAGTGCATCTTTGTGTGTGTGTGTGTAAGTGCATCTTTGTGTGTGTGTGTGTGTGTGTATGTGTGTGTGTAAGTGCATCTTTGTGTAAGTGCATCTTTGTGTATGTGTGTGTGTGTATGTGTGTGTGTAAGTGCATCTTTGTGCGTGTGTGTGCGTGTGTATGTGTGTGTAAGTGCATCTTTGTGTAAGTGCATCTTTGTGTATGTGTGTGTGTGTATGTGTGTGTGTAAGTGCATCTTTGTGCGTGTGTGTGCGTGTGTGTGTGTGTGTAAGTGCATCTTTGTGTATGTGTGTGTGTAAGTGCATCTTTGTGTATGTGTGTGTGTAAGTGCATCTTTGTGTATGTGTGTGTGTGTAAGTGCATCTTTGTGTATGTATGTGTGTGTGTAAGTGCATCTTTGTGTATGTGTGTGTGTGTAAGTGCATCTTTGTGTATGTGTGTGTGTGTGTAAGTGCATCTTTGTGTATGTGTGTGTTTGTGTAAGTGCATCTTTGTGTATGTGTGTGCGTGTGTGTGTGTAAGTGCATCTTTGTGTATGTGCGTGTGTGTGTAAGTGCATCTTTGTGTATGTATGTGTGTGTGTATGTGTGTGCAAGTGCATCTTTGTGTGTGTATGTGAGTGTGTATGTGTGTGTAAGTGCATCTTTGTGTATGTGTGTGTGTGTGTGTGTAAGTGCATCTTTGTGTGTGTGTAAGTGCATCTTTGTGCATGTGTGTGTTTGTGTAAGTGCGTCTTTGTGTATGTGTGTGCGTGTGTATGTGTGTGTGTAAGTGCATCTTTGTGTATGTGTGTGTGTGTGTGTACGTGTGTGTGTGTGTGTGTATGTGTATGAATGTCTGTGTGTGTGTGTATATGTGTATGTGTGTGTGTGTTTGTGTATATAGGAATTTAAGAAGTGGGTAGAGTTTAAGTTATAGTATTAAAAATGAGCAGTTCATATTTCTTTCTTTAGCCACTGGTCAATGACAGTTTGTTCAATAAACACTGATTTACTTATTAAGTACACAAACCCCGGTGCTCGTATTCTGTTCGCCTCAATGAAACCGTGAGGTAGAACTGGGGCAACCTGGCGCTTTGGTCAAACCTTCCCGCGTTTGTCACGGCTTGGGGAACAGTGGGGCTCAATACGGCGGCGCACCCCCACCCCCGGCGAGCCAGTGACGGCAGCAGCCGTGGCGAGAGGTCGCCACGAACGACGCACGGGCGGATAAGCCAGTTCCCGGCCTCCCACCCTCACCTGGCAGCCCCGAACACAGCTCGTGCCCTAACCCCGCCCCGCACCGCCAGGGCGCTGGGGTGTCCTGGACAGTGCCGCCACCTGGGAGCGGAGGGCGGCTTGGCACCGTATCTCCAGCATTAGCCAGAGAGGTCAAGCCCGGTCTGGAATGGGAAGCTCGCTTCCCAGTCAATGCCGCCGCCTGGCTCTCACCACGATGTTTCAGGTGGCACTGAGTCCTCCCGTCGTGATTTCCCCCTCTCTCTCCCCCCGACTAGATTACCCCTCCCTCACCCCGCCGCAACCATACCCACCACCCCCCCCGCCTCCCCCACCAGCCCCGCCCCCCACCCCGCTGCCCCCGGCAACCCCGACCGATTTTACCTTGGCGCTTTGGATACGGGTGGGCCCGCCCTGCTTATCGGACATTGCGCAGTCCATGCTTCCAGAACGATCCAGCAGGAAGATGAACTCCCCAGACGCGACCGGGGAAGATTGCTCAGGAAAACTGGGATAGACGTTGACCATAACGGTGGGGTCTCCCATCAGGGTCCCTGGCGAAAGAGCAAAGAGGGCTGAGCGGGAGCAGGACTGAAGATTCACAAAAAAACACGAGTGTTGGCTCCCGCCCTCCAGTTGACCCCCGACCTCCAGGTGACCCGCTCCGAACCCAGGGAATCAGGCAGGTCGGCGCGTAGCAGAGCCTGGCCCACCCATCACTCCCCAAGTCCAAATTTGACACAAACCCAGCCTCTCCATGCATTCGACACCGATCCAAACCTATCCCTAACCCAGCCCCTCACTCTATCCGACACCAATCCAAACCTCTCCCTAACCCAGCCTCTCCCTCTATCCGACACCGATTCAAACCTATCCCTAGCCCAGCCCCTCACTCTATCCAACACCGATCCAAACCTCTCCCTAACCCAGCCTCTCCCTACATTCGACACCGATCCAAACTGATCCCTAGCCCAGCCTCCCTCTCTATCCAACACCCATCCATACCTCTCCCTAACCCAGCCTCTCCCTCTATCCCACACCGATCCAAACCTATCCCTAACCCAGCCTCTCCCTCTATCCGACACCCATCGAAACCTATCCCTAACCCAGCCTCTCCCGCTATCCTACACCGATCCAAACCTATCCCTAACCCAGCCTCTCCCTCTATCCGACACCCATCGAAACCTATCCCTAACCCAGCCTCTCCCTCTATCCTACACCCATCCAAACCTCTCCCTAACCCAGCCACTCCCTCTATCCTACACCGATCCAAACCTATCCCTAACCCAGCCTCTCGCTCTATCCGACACCCATCCAAACCTCTCCCTAACCCTGCCTCTCCTTCTATCCGACACCCATCCAAACCTCTCCCTAACCCAGCCTCTCCCTCGATCCGACACGGATCCTAACCTATCCCTAACCCAGCCTCTCTCTCTATCCGACACCAATCCAAACCTCTCCCTAACCCAGCCTCTCCCTCGATCCGACACCGATCCAAACCTATCCCTAACCCAGCCTCTCCCTCTACCCTACACCGATCCAAACCTCTCCCTAACCCAGCCTCTCCCTGCATTCGACACCAATCCAAACCTCTCCCTAACCCAGCCTCTCCCTCTATCCGACACCGATCCAAACCTATCCCTAACCCAGCCTCTCCCTCTATCCGACACCGAACCAAACCTATCCCTAACCCAGCCTCTCCCTCTATCCGACACCGATCCAAACCTATCCCTAACCCAGCCTCTCTCTCTATCCGACACCGATCCAAACCTATCCCTAACCCAGCCTCTCCCTCTATCCTACACCCCTCCAAACCTCTCCCTAACCCAGCCTCTCCCTCTATCCTACACCAATCCAAACCTATCCCTAACCCAGCCTCTCCCACTATCCCACACCGATCCAAACCTCTCCCTAACCCAGCCTCTCCCTCTATCCTACACCCATCCAAACCTATCCCTAACCCAGCCCCTCCCTCTATCCGACACTGATCCAAACCTCTCCCTAACCCGCCTCTCCCTCTATCCTACACCCAGCCAAACCTCTCCCTAACCCAGCCTCTCCCTCTATCTGACACTGATCCAAACCTCTCCCTAACCCAGCCTCTCCCTCTATCCTACACCGATCCAAGCCTCCCCATAACCCAGCCTCTCCCTCTATCTAACACTGATCCAAACCCATCCCTAAGCCAGCCTCTCCCTCTACCCTACACCGATCCAAGCCTCTCCCTAACCCAGCCTCTCCCTCTATCCTACACCCATCCAAACCTATCCCTAGCCCAGCCTCTCCTTCTATCCGACACCGATCCAAACCTATCCCTAACCCAGCCTCTCCCTCTATCCGACACCGATCCAAACCTATCCCTAACCCAGCCTCTCTCTCTATCCGACACCGATCCAAACCTATCCCTAACCCAGCCTCTCCCTCTATCCTACACCCTCCAAACCTCTCCCTAACCCAGCCTCTCCCTCTATCCTACACCAATCCAAACCTATCCCTAACCCAGCCTCTCCCACTATCCCACACCGATCCAAACCTCTCCCTAACCCAGCCTCTCCCTCTATCCTACACCCATCCAAACCTATCCCTAACCCAGCCCCTCCCTCTATCCGACACTGATCCAAACCTCTCCCTAACCTGCCTCTCCCTCTATCCTACACCCATCCAAACCTCTCCCTAACCCAGCCTCTCCCTCTATCTGACACTGATCCAAACCTCTCCCTAACCCAGCCTCTCCCTCTATCCTACACCGATCCAAGCCTCCCCATAACCCAGCCTCTCCCTCTATCTAACACTGATCCAAACCTATCCCTAAGCCAGCCTCTCCCTCTACCCTACACCGATCCAAGCCTCTCCATAACCCAGCCTCTCCCTCTATCCTACACCCATCCAAACCTATCCCTAGCCCAGCCTCTCCCTCTATCCGACACCGATCCAAACCTATCCCTAACCCAGCCTCTCCCTCTATCCGACACCGATCCAAACCTATCCCTAACCCAGCCTCTCTCTCTATCCGACACCGATCCAAACCTATCCCTAACCCAGCCTCTCCCTCTATCCTACACCCTCCAAACCTCTCCCTAACCCAGCCTCTCCCTCTATCCTACACCGATCCAAACCTATCCCTAACCCAGCCTCTCCCTCTATCCTACACCCATCCAAACCTATCCCTAACCCAGCCTCTCTCTCTATCCCACACCCATCCAAACCTATCCCTAACCCAGCCTCTCTCTCCATCCTACACCGGTCCAAACCTATCCCTAACCCAGCCTCTCCCTCTATCCTACATCCATCCAAACCTACCCCTAACCCTGCCTCTCCCTCTATCCCACACCGATCCAAACCTATCCCTAACCCAGCCTCTCCCTCGATCCGACACGGATCCTAACCTATCCCTAACCCAGCCTCTCTCTCTATCCGACACCAATCCAAACCTCTCCCTAACCCAGCCTCTCCCTCGATCCGACACCGATCCAAACCTATCCCTAACCCAGCCTCTCCCTCTACACTACACCGATCCAAACCTATCCCTAACCCAGCCTCTCCCTGCATTCGACACCAATCCAAACCTCTCCCTAACCCAGCCTCTCCCTCTATCCGACACCGATCCAAACCTATCCCTAACCCAGCCTCTCCCTCTATCCGACACCGATCCAAACCTATCCCTAACCCAGCCTCTCCCTCTTTCCGACACAGATCCAAACCTATCCCTAACCCAGCCTCTCTCTCTATCCGACACTGATCCAAACCTATCCCTAATCCAGCCTCTCCCTCTATCCTACACCCTCCAAACCTCTCCATAACCCAGCCTCTCCCTCTATCCTACACCAATCCAAACCTCTCCCTAATCCAGCCTCTCCCTCTATCCTACACCCATCCAAACCTCTCCCTAACCCAGCCTCTCCCTCTATCCCACACCCATCCAAAATCTCCCTAACCCAGCCTCTCCCTCTATCCTACACCTATCCAAGCCTCTCCATAACCCAGCCTCTCCCTCTATCTAACACTCATCCAAACCTATCCCTAACCCAGCCTCTCCCTCTATTCAACACCGATCCAAACCTATCCCTAACCCAGCCTCTCCCTCTATCCGACACCGATCCAAACCTAACCCTAACCCAGCCTCTCCCTCTATCCTATACCCATCCAAACCTCTCCCTGACCCAGCCTCTCCCTCTATCCTATACCCATCCAAACCTCTCCCTGACCCAGCCTCTCCCTCTATCCTACACCCATCCAAACCTATCCCTAACCCAGCCTCTCTCTCTATCCGACACCAATCCAAACCTCTCCCTAACCCAGCCTCTCCCTCTATCTTACACCGATCCAAACCTATCCCTAACCCAGCCTCTCCCTCTATCCGACACCGATCCAAACCTCTCCCTAACCCAGCCTCTCCCTCTATCCTACACCGATCCAAACCTCTCCCTAACCCAGCCTCTCCCTCTATCCGACACCGATCCAAGCCTCTCCCTAACCCAGCCTCTCCCACCGTCCTCCAGCCTGTGCATAAAATGAAAGCAAAATACGGCAGATGCTGGAAATCTGAAATAAAACCAATTAGAAATGCTGAAGAAGCAGTAGGTCTGGCAGAATCAGCAGAGCGAGAGACAGAGGCCAATCTGAAACTTCTACAGCACTGCTCAGGGAGCTGGAGTCATACTGGACTCGAGACGTTAACTCTGTTGCTCCCTGCACAGAGGCTGCCAGACCTGCGGAGTTTTTCCAGCATGTTCTGTTTTTTATTACGACCTGACCCAAACCCAACCTCTCCCTTCATCTCGCCCCCATCGCAGCCACACACCCTCCCGCTGCCATGGCGACAGGGGTCACCGCCTTACCTGGAGCCACAGACTCCACCCCGGCCTCCACAATGGCACTGGGTGTGTGGACATTGTCGTAATATATCAGCAGTTCAACGTCCTTGTTGAAACCGTGTCCATCGGTCAGCGACAGCTGGGGGGCAAGGAGCACAAACCAGGAATCAAAATCAGAACGGGAGACACCAGTCAGTGTACAGATATCTCCCTGAGGGAGAGGGGACTGAGAGACACCAGTCAGTATACAGATATCTCCCTGAGGGAGAGGGGACTGAGAGACACCAGTCAGTGTACAGATATCTCCCCGAGGGAGAGAGGGGACTGAGAGACACCAGTCAGTGTACAGATATCTCCCTGAGAGGGGACTGAGAGACACCAGTCAGTGTACAGATATCTCCCTGAGAGAGAGGGGACTGAGAGGCACCAGTCAGTGCACAGATATCTCCCTGAGAGAGAGGGGACTGAGAGACACCAGTCAGTGTACAGATATCTCCCTGAGAGAGAGGGGACTGAGAGACACCAGTCAGTGCACAGATATCTCCCTGAGGGAGAGGGGACTGAGAGACACCAGTCAGTATACAGATATCTCCCTGAGGGAGAGGGGACTGAGAGACACCAGTCAGTGTACAGATATCTCCCCGAGGGAGAGAGGGGACTGAGAGACACCAGTCAGTGTACAGATATCTCCCTGAGAGGGGACTGAGAGACACCAGTCAGTGTACAGATATCTCCCTGAGAGAGAGGGGACTGAGAGGCACCAGTCAGTGCACAGATATCTCCCTGAGAGAGAGGGGACTGAGAGACACCAGTCAGTGTACAGATATCTCCCTGAGAGAGAGGGGACTGAGAGACACCAGTCAATGTACAGATATCTCCCTGAGAGAGAGGGGACTGAGAGACACCAGTCAGTGTACAGATATCTCCCTGAGAGAGAGAGGACTGAGAGACACCAGTCAGTGTACAGATATCTCCCTGAGAGAGAGAGGGGACTGAGAGACACCAGTCAGTGTACAGATATCTCCCTGAGAGAGAGAGGGAACTGAGAGACACCAGTCAGTGTACAGATATCTCCCTGAAGGAGAGGGGACTGAGAGATACCAGTCAGTGTACAGATAACTCCCTGAGGGAGAGGGGACTGAGAGACACCAGTCAGTGTACAGATATCTCCCTGAGAGAGAGGGGACTGAGAGACACCAGTCAGTGTACAGATAACTCCCTGAGGGAGAGGGGACTGAGAGACACCAGTCAGTGTACAGATATCTCCCTGAGGGAGAGGGGGTACTGAGAGACACCAGTCAGTGTACAGATATCTCACTGAGGGGGAGGGGGTACTGAGAGACACCAGTCAGTGTACAGATAACTCCCTGAGGGAGAGGGGACTGAGAGACACCAGTCAGTGTACAGATATCTCCCTGAGGGGGAGGGGGTACTGAGAGACACCAGTCAGTGTACAGATATCTCCCTGAGAGACAGGGGGACTGAGAGACACCAGTCAGTGTACAGATATCTCCCTGAGGGAGAGGCGACTGAGAGACACCAGTCAGTGTACAGATATCTCCCTGAGAGAGAGGGGCTGAGAGACACCGGTCAGTGTACAGATATCTCCCTGAGAGAGAGGGGACTGAGAGACAGCAGTCAGTGTACAGATATCTCACTGAGGGAGAGGGGACTGAGAGACACCAGTCAGTGTACAGATATCTCCCTGAGAGAGAGGGGACTGAGAGACACCAGTCAGTGTACAGATATCTCCCTGAGGGAGAGGGGACTGAGAGACACCAGTCAGTGTACAGATATCTCCCTGAGAGAGGGGGGACTGAGAGACACCAGTCAGTGTACAGATATCTCCCTGAGAGAGAGGGGGGACTGAGAGTCACCAGTCAGTGTACGGATATCTCCCTGAGAGAGAGGGGGGACTGAGAGACACCAGTCAGTGTACAGATATCTCCCTGAGAGAGAGGGGGGACTGAGAGACACTAGTCAGTGTACAGATATCTCCCTGAGGGAGAGGGGGACTGAGATACACCAGTCGGCGTATCGATACCTCCGTCTGGGATAAGAGGAAAATACCTGTGGGATGCTGGAAATCCGAAATAAAAACAGAAAGTGCCGGAAATGCTCAGCAGGACCGTGGAGAGGGCAACAGAGTAAACGTTGCGAGTCCGCGTGGCTCTTTTTCAGACCTCGGGAGGGAGCTATCTCCCTGAGGGAGGGAAGGGGAAAGGTTCACTCTGTCTCTCTCACCCCAGCCGCCACCTGACCTGCTGAGCAAGGCCGGCCTTTCCGGATAAGCTTCGCGGGCCGAGCTGCCCCCTCGCTCCCCGCAGGCCCCGCCCCCCGACGATGGCATCCACCCCCGCCACCCCCCTCCCATACCGAACCGACTCCCCTGCCCCTTCTCACCTCAGCCGCTGTCTTGTCCGGACTCAGGTACTCCAGGGGCGTAAGGTCGCAGTTGGATTGGACGCGGGAGACCCCCAACGGGCTCCGGACCTGGGCCTTGAGGGCCAGCGTGTAGGGCGTGCCTGCGAGTGCCCGCGGGATGTCCTTGGTCACGCTGGGGGCCTGGGCATCTGAGGCGGGGTGGGGAGGGGAGTCAATGTTTTACACGGTTAGGTTGTAGACCAGGTCACTCCACCGCCTCCCCGTGCCCCCCAAATGCCCCACTTCTGCTCCCGGAACTTGAACCCTGTTTCATGCATTGGCCCCCTTCCCCCCCCCGCACTCAGCACCTTCCCCTCCGGCTCCTTGGGCTGAGGGGATCTTGGCCTCGGATTCCCACTCCCAGCGCGAATAGGGGATAAACTACAAGGGTAATTTGACGAGGGAGCATTCACTGAACGGCATGACGCTAGGAAGACCGGAGGGACAAAGGGTCCCACCTGGGGGGGCTTATGAAGAAGGCAAAGGCACACGGGATGCAGGGTAAAAGCTAAACACCGAGCGTGCTGGAAATCCGAAACAAAAATAAAAACAAAAGTGGCCGGAAAAACTCAGCAGGTCTGACAGCATCTGCGGAGAGGAACACAGTTAACATTTCGAGTCCGTGTGACTCTTCAACTGAGCTAAGGAATGAGAGAAATGAGGTGAAATATAAGCTGGTAGAGGGGGGGTGGGACAGGTAGAGCTGGATAGAGGGTCGGTGATAGGTGGAGGCCAAGGAGAGACTGCCAAAGAAGTCATAGACAAAAAAGGACTAAGGGATGTTGACGGTGGTGATATTAGCTGAGGAATGTGCTGATGGGGACATTAAGGGTAGAAAGCAGGACGAGCTAGGGACAGATAGCAGAGGGGGCAACCCCAAGAGAAACTATTTCCCCCACCCCGGGTGGGCGAGTCGATGACGAGCGAGCGAGCGCGACTTAAGAATGAGCGGCCGCTCCGGGGAGAGGGGGTCCATGTGGCGCAGGGAGTAGCTTCCCACCCTCGGGGGCCAGAGGGTCCGGGTTCTCGAGTCCCACCTCCGGACTTGACGGCCAAGGAAGGGGGCGTCCGCGACGAGGCCGCGCAGGTCGGCCGTCGGCCCGCGAATCCCAGCCGGGTGTGCCTGACGGCTGAATGGCCTCCTCCTGTTCCTGTGTAACAGGCCTCGAGGGGGCTGAATGGCCTCCTCCTGTTCCTGTGTAACAGGCCTCGAGGGGGCTGAATGGCCTCCTCCTGTTCCTGTGTAACAGACTCGAGGGGCTGAATGGCCTCCTCCTGTTCCTGTGTAACAGGCTCGAGGGGGCTGAATGGCCTCCTCCTGTTCCTGTGTAACAGGCTCGAGGGGCTGAATGGCCTCCTCCTGTTCCTGTGTAACAGCCTCGAGGGGGCTGAATGGCCTCCTCCTGTTCCTGTGTAACAGGCCTCGAGGGGGCTGAATGGCCTCCTCCTGTTCCTGTGTAACAGGCCTCGAGGGGGCTGAATGGCCACCTCCTGGTCTCGAAAAAGTCAGTGTCAGTGCAGAGCAGGGGTTCCCAGACTGTGGGTCACGACACACCCAGTGGGGTCATGGGATGAGCAATGGGGGTGTTGAGTGCGGAGTCAGCAATGGCGGAGGCTATGGAGTGGGGACCCAGATTTGACGGTTCTGGGATCGGCTATAAGGACCCTTTAAACGCGTGTATTTTTTATTCGGCTGGGGCCTAATCCAAAAGACCGCGGAGGCCTGATTGCTGGCTCCAACAGAGCCTGTAAAATGGTCTTGGTCACTTCTTGTGCCTGTAACCCTGCTGTTTGAACCCCCATCCCACTCAATAAATCATCACCACACCATCCAGCCCAGCCCCAGCACAATTTTCACTCTGGGAGCGCACCAAGTGCGAATCCGTAAACTGGGGTCACAACGAGAAACATTTTGCAAAGTGAGGGAGCTTTACTCTGTATCTAACCCCGTGCTGTACCTGTCCTGGGGGTGTTTGACCCTGACCCATCCTGCCTGAACCCCCGCCCCACCACACACCCACCACCCCCCCAAACCTAGCATAGCGTGAGTTTTGGAGCCTCACCTGCCGGTGTGTAACGGGGGTTGAGGACAGCGGGCAGGACAAATCTCACAGCTCCGTCGGCCTCGATCGCCAGTTCCTGGACAAAGGAGAAGGAGAGGCTGGCGTTCTGAGCCGGGGGCAGGTTACCCACCATGCAGGTGAAGATATCGCTGCTGCTGCTGTCCTCCTCCAGCAGAAAGGCCTCGTGTCCAGCGGAGATGGCATCATCGTACTCGTCCTTGGCCTATGGGTGTGGGGTGGAGAAAAAAAAGAACAAGCTCCTCTTAGACACACCAACTCCCCACCGAAACCCCAACCTGTCCTCATCCCACATTGCGCTCCCCCCTCCCCCACTGTTCCATCCCCCCCACGCCCCCCCCCCACCCCGCCCGCCCCCCACCACCCACCAATCTCTCACTTTCTCTTTCTCCTTAATCTCGGCCACAATCCTCTTCCCGTCCACCGTGGCCTGGAAGTGGTAGACGGCAGCATCTCTGTCCATGGGGAAGACGAAGACGGCCTCCACGGGGTTGGTCTCATCATTCCTGTACTCCAGTGAGGCAGTGACGTCGGCCACAAAGCCCTGCACCTCCACCGCCACCGAGATACTCCTCAGGGGGACTGCAACAGGAGAGAGAACAGCACGTGAGGGGAGGCAACGCTGGGAGCGAACAAACCTAATGCATTCTCATACACTCTCATTGAATAAGATCCCAATGGATCCAAACCCCTTCCCGTTCACTCCCACTGTACACAATCCCAATGGACCCAAACCCCTTCCCGTTCACTTCCACTGTACACAATCCCAATGGACCCAAACCCCTTCCCATTCACTCCCACTGTACACAATCCCAATGGACCCAAACCCCCTTCCGTTCACTCCCGCTGTACACAATCCCAATGGTCCCAAACCCCTTCCCGCTCACTCCCACTGTACACAATCCCAATGGACCCAAACCCCTTCCCGTTCACTCCCACTGTACACAATCCCAATGGACGCAAACCCCTTCCCGTTCACTCCCACTGTACACAATCCCAATGGACCCAAACCCCTTCCCATTCACTCCCACTGTACACAATCCCAATGGACCCAAACCCCTTCCCGTTCACTTCCACTGTACACAATCCCAATGGACCCAAACCCCCTTCCGTTCACTCCCGCTGTACACAATCCCAATGGTCCCAAACCCCTTCCCGCTCACTCCCACTGTACACAATCCCAATGGACCCAAACCCCTTCCCGTTCACTCCCACTGTACACAATCCCAATGGACGCAAACCCCTTCCCGTTCACTCCCACTGTACACAATCCCAATGGACCCAAACCCCTTCCCATTCACTCCCACTGTACACAATCCCAATGGACCCAAACACCTTCCCATTCACTCCCACTGTACACAATCCCAATGGACCCAAACCCCTTCCCATTCACTCCCACCGTACACAATCCCAATGGACCCAAACCCCTTCCCGTTCACTCCCACTGTACACAATCCCAATGGACCCAAACCCCTTCCCGTTCACTCCCACTGTACACAATCCCAATGGACCCAAACCCCTTCCCATTCACTCCCACTGTACACAATCCCAATGGACCCAAACACCTTCCCATTCACTCCCACTGTACACAATCCCAATGGACCCAAACCCCTTCTCGTTCACTCCCACTGTACACAATCCCAATGGACCCAAACCCCTTCCCGTTCACTCCCACTGTACACAATCCCAATGGACCCAAACCCCTTCCATTCACTCCCGCTGTACACAATCCCAGTGGATCGAACTCGGGGAGAGAGACTGCGAGCTTCTTAAGCAAATTGATCTAGGGAGTGACAAGGTATTGGAGGTGTTGGCAGGCTTAAAAGTGGACAAATCTGCAGGTCCGGATGATTTGTGTCCCAGACTGCTGAGGGAGGCAAGGGAGGAGATCACAGGGACTCTGACCCAAATTTTTAATTCCTCTCTGGCCACAGGGGAGGTGCCAGAGGACTGGAGAACAGTTAACGTGGTTCCACTATTTAAGAAGGGTTGTAGAGATAAGCCAGGGAACTACAGGCCAGTGAGTCTCACGTCAGTGGTAGGGAAACTATTGGAGAAAATTCTGAAGGAGAGAATCTATCTCCACTTGGAGAGGTAAGGTTGATCAGGGATAGTCAGCGTGGCTTTGTCAGAGGGAGGTCATGTCTAACAAATTTGTTTGAACTTTTTTGAGGAGGTGACCAGGTTTGCAGATGAGGGTAGTGCAGCTGATGTAGTTTATATGGATTTCAGCAAAACCTTTGACAAGATCCCACATGGGAGACTTATAAAGAAGGCAAATGCACATGGGATACAGGGTAATTTGGTGAGGTGGATTCAAAATTGGCTTAGTTGTAGGAGACAGAGGGTGATGACAGAAGGATGCTTTAGTGACTGGAAGCCAGTGTCCAGTGGCGTACCACAGGGATCTGTGCTGGGTCCCCTATTATTTGTCATTTATATAAACGACATAGATGACTATGTGGGGGGGAGGATTAGTAAGTTTGTGGATGACACAAAGATTGGCTTGATGGTTATCAGTGAGGTTGAGTAGTCTTGGGCTACAGGAAGATATAGATGGGATGGTCAAATAGGCAGATAAGTGGCAGATGGAATTTAACCCTGAAATATGTGAGGTGATACATTTTGGGAGAAGTAATTTGACAAGGGAAATATTCGATGAACGGCATGACACTAGGAAGTTCTGAGGAACAAAGGGACCTTGGCGTGTGTGTCCATAGATCTCTGAAGGCGGAGGAGCATGTTAGTGGGGTGGTGAGAAAGGCATATGGGACACTTGCCTTTATCAATTGAGGCATAGATTACAAAAGTAGGAAGGTCATGTTGGAGTTGTATAGAACCTTGGTGAGGCCACTGCTGGAGTGCTGTGTGCAGTTCTGGTCGCCACATTATAGGAAGGATTGTGATTGCACTGGAGGGGGTTCAGAGGACATTCACCAGGATGTTCTCTGTGATGAAACATTGAAGTTATGAAGAGAGGTTGGATAGACTTGGGTTGTTTTCGTTGGAGCAGAGAAGACTGAGGGGTGACCTGATCGAGGTGTACAAGATTATGAGGGGCATGGACAGGGTTGGATAGGAAGCAGCTGTTCCCCTTGGTTGAAGGGTCAGTCACAAGGGGACATAAGTTCAAGGTGAGGGGCAAGAGGTTTAGAGGGGGTGTGAGGAAAAACATTTTTACCCAGAGGGTGGTAAAGGTCTGGAATGCGCTGCCTGGGAGGGTGGTGGAGGTGGGTTGCCTCACATCCTTTAAAAAGTACCTGGATGAGCACTTGGCACGTCATAACATTCAAGGCTATGGGCCAAGTGCTGGTAAATGGGATTTGGTAGGTAGGTCAGGTGTTTCTCACGTGTCAGTGCAGACTCGATTGGCCAAAGGGCCTCTTCTGCACTCTGTGATTCTGAGATGTCAACCTGGTAAGCTATAACACAGGACTACTTGCATGCCAAACAGCATAAGCAGCAAGTGATAGACAGAGCTAAGTGACCCCACAAATGGATCAGATCTAAGCTCTGTAGTCCTGCCACATCCAGTTGTGAATAATGGTGGACAATTAAACAACTCACTGGAGGAGGAGGCTCCACAAATATCCCCATCTTCAATGATGGGGGAGCCCAGCACAGCAGTGCAAAAGATAAGGCTGAAGCATTCGCAACAATCTTCAACCAGAAGTGCCGAGTGGATGATCCATCTCAGCCTCCTCTGGAGGTCCCCAGCCAGTCTTCGGCCAATTCGATTCACTCCACATGATATCAAGAAACAGCTGAAGGCACTGGATACTGCAAAGGCTATGTGGGCCCAATATTCCGGCAATAGTACTGAAAACTTGTGCTCCAGAACTTGCCGCGCCCCTAGCCAAGCTGTTCCAGTACAGCTACAACACTGGCATCTACCCGGCTATGTGGAAAATTGCCCAGTTTTGTCCTGTCCACAAAAAGCAGGACAAATCCAATCCAGCCAATTACCGCCCCATCAGTCTACTATCCATCATCAATAAAGTAATGGAAGGGGTCATCAACAGTGCTATCAAGTGGCACTTGCTTAGCAATAACCTGCTCACTGATGCCCAGTTTGGGTTCTGCCAGGGCCACTCAGCTCCTGGCCTCATTACAGCCTTGGTTCAAACATGGACAAAAGAGTTGAACTCCCGAGGTGAGGCGAGAGTGACTGCCCTTGACATCAAGGCCACATTTGACCGAGTGTGGCATCAAGGAGCCCTGGCAAAACTGGAGTCAATGGGAATCAGGGGGAAAACTCTCTGCTGGTTGGAGTCATACCTAGCATGAAGGAAGATGGTTGTGGTTGTTGGAGGTCAGTCATCTCAGCTCCAGGACATTACCACAGGAGTTCCTCAGGGTAGTGTCCTCGGCCCAACCATCTTCAGCTGCTTCATCAATGACCTTCCTTCCATCATAAGGTCAGAAGTGAGGGTGTTCACTGATGATTGCACAATGTTCAGCACCATTCGCGACTCCTCAGGTACTGAAGCAGTCCATGTCCAAATGCAGCAGGACCTGGGCAATATCCAGGCTTGGGGTGACAAGTGGCAAGTGACATTCATGCCACACAAGTGCCAGGCAATGACCATCTCCAACAAGAGAGAATCTAACCATCACCCCTTGATGTTCAATGGCATTACCATCACTGAATCCCCCACTATCAACATGGGGGTTACCATTGACCAGAAACTGAACTGGACCAGCCATATAAATACTGTGGCTACAAGGGCAGGTCAGATGCTAGGGATTGTGCGATGGGTAACTCACCTCCTGACTCCCCAAAGCCTGTCCACCACCTACAGGCACAAGTCAGGAGTGTGATGGGATACTCCCCCCACTTGCCTGGATGAGTGCGGCTCCCACAACACTCGAGAAGCTCGACACCGTCCAGGACAAAGCAGCCCCGCTTGATCGGCACCCCATCCACCAACATTCACTCCCTCCACCACTGACGCACAGTGGCAGCAGTGTGTGTACCATCTACAAGATGCACTGCAGCAACTCACCCAGGCTCCTTCGACAGCACCTTCCAAACCCACGACCTCTACCGTCTAGAAAGACGAGGGCAGCAGACGCACGGGGAACACCACCACCTGGAAGTTCCCCCTCTGAGCCACACTCGCCGTCCCGACTTGGGAATCTATCGGCCGTCCCTTCACTGTCGCCGGGTCAAAATCCCGGGGAAACTCCCTCCCTGACAGCACGGTGGGTGTACCTACACCACAGGGGACCGCAGCGGCTCAAGGCGGAGGCCCACCCACCGCCACCTTCTCAAGGGGGCAACTCGGGCTGGGCCATAAATGCTGGGCCCGGCCCAGCGACGCCCACATCCCGGTGAATGAAAGCTTTTTAATAAATAATGCAGGCTCCGTGAGACCAGTAACTGGGCGACCCCTTACCTGGAATGTTCTTCGCTGTCAAGAGTCCGCAGGGTATTTCCATGGTGCAGCTGGAAGGTGAAAACAGACGTGAATAGCGCGGGCGTGGAATCAGGGCCCTGCCCTGGTCTGTTATGCTTCTAACTCAACTGCGTGGAGAAGCTCGGACCGAGCCCTGATTCGCTTCAGAGCATGGCAACACCAGGGGGAAGCAAGGCTGTGCTGCCAAGCTAGTGATCGCGAGTGCTTTACTGACAGAGAACGTGTTTGGAGGCTGCAGGGGGATCGTCGCTCGTTCCCTCGGGCCTCAGGGCCAAATTGTCAGGCACCCCCACCCACCCCCCACTACCAAAGTCCCCGTAGGCCCTTCCTGCTCTGAATGGGGCCTCAGTACCCATTGTACCCGCCCCAACCCTACTGCCCCACCCATAGCTGGTACCAGCCAACTCATCACAGACTCGGTGGACGGTGGGTGGTTGGGGTATGGACAACCTTAGCTTTTTCCTGCCCGGCGTGTTGGCCTCGGCAGCCTGGGGGCCCTGAGTTGTAACGTGACGGGAGCCAGACGAAGGCGGCTGGGTGGGGTCCACCCCGCCACGGGGGTTGTCGTACACACCGTCGCCGGCGTCTCCTCAGGCTCCGGGGTGTCAGCCGCCCCACCCCACCCCCCACCCCACCACACCAAAGTTACACGCAGTCCCCCAGCGCGCCGGGGTGGGCCCCCCGGACATAAACCGACTGAGGCGTCTCCCGCGTTGCCTGTCTGGCCGCTGGGGGGGGGGTGGTCTTTCTCCCCGTGGCGGGACCGTCTGGAGGCGCCCGGGCTCGTGTCCCGCCGGAGTTTAGGAGGGCGAGTAGGCGGCTCGATCGAAACCTTTCGAGGTCCCTTGGGGAGGGGGGTTTCTTGACAGGGCGGATGCGGAGAGGATGTTTCCTCTTGCGGGAGAATCTAGAATTAGGTGGGGGGGGGTGGGGGGGGGGGGTCACCGTTTAAAAATAAGGTGGGTGGCCCATTCAGGACGGGGACGAGGAGAAATTTTTTTCTCTCAGAGAGCGGCGAGTCTTTGGAAATCTCTCCCTGGAAAGGCGTTGGGAGCGGAGCCTTGGAATGTTTTTTTAAGGCGGAGCGGGATAGGTTCTCGATAAGCGAGGGGGAGGGTGTAAGGTTATTGGGGGTGGGGAGGTGATAGGTTATCGGGGGGTGGGGAGGGGGGGTGGTCGGCGTGAATGTGGAGTCGAGGTCACAGTCAGATCGGCCGCGATCTCATTGAGCGGTGGGGCAGGGCTCGAGGGGCCGAGTGGCCTCCTCCTCCTCCTCCATTTCCATATGTACACCCGTACATGAGCGTCTCTCCTTCCCTGCGAGTTTATTTGCCACGGGGAGTGTCTCTCTGTAACCGGGAGGGGCTCTGTCTCCGGGGAGGGTGGGGCGGGGGGAGGTGGGGCGGGGGGGGACGGTGAGAATCTCTCTGCAACCAGGTAGCAAAGACCCCGGGCATCTCATAGGTTAAATCTCCAAAGAATGTTTTACCTTCACTCTCTGTCTCTGTCTCTCTCTCTCTCTCTTGCTTCCCTCACTCTCTGTGCAATCTCTCCGTGCAGTTTAAATCCCACCCTTCCAATGCAGCTCCCGCGTCCTCCTGCTTTTTACTGCTGATTCACTCCCCTGAGCTGAACCCGGGACATCAGCCTCTCAAGGGCAGAGAGCGTCTCTCAGCCCCCAGCACAGAGCTTTCTACAAACAGGACTCAGCGGGCGGTTTCAGTTCACCATTTCCTGTTTCCCAAATATAGGTCATTTCCTCAAGAGTGTGCACGATTGTGTGTGCGTGTGATGTATGCCTTGAGTACACATGGCTGTGTGTGTGCGTGCGTGTGCGTTTGCGTGTGCGCGCGCGTGTGCGTGGGAGATTCCTGTAGGAATCTCATTTTGGGATTTCTCCCCTAATCAGCAAGGATTGCCGTATTTGCTAGGCTATAAGGCACATCAGGATTTTACAGAGAAAAATACAGGGGGCCGGGTGGGAAGAAATATTTCCGGGCACGCCCGCCGGTATTTAAAACGAACATTAACCAACGCAGGACAACGACTACGATGCACCGGGAGGGAGTCTTAACCCAGACGCCGCCCCCCCGCCCCATCCCCAATAAAAACAGTGCTTCGTCACTGCTGTCACCCTCACCGTCGCGGGCTTTCTCCGGACGGTTCCGTCGTCTTCACCCCGTCCGCTCCCGGGCGCGGCCGGGGCTGCCTTTCCTTCGCCCGTGCCCTTGGCCGCCCCGCCGGTGTCCGCCTGTGACTCGGAGCCTCCGCCCGTCCGGTCCGAGCGGATACGGTTAACTCCCACGCCGCCGTCCACCAATCGGAAACGTCGCCGGTCGTTATCTAGTGCTTCTTGGGCCTCACTATATTTTAACCCCTTTGTGCTGAGCCCCGTCGGAAATAGTCGAGAGGTAAAAGGGGTGAAAAAACTGAGGCTGACGCAAGAAGTAGGCCGTTCGACCCAGCGAGCCTGTCCCGCCATTCGATGCGATCGTGGCTGATCTGATTGTGGCCTCGACTCCGCCTTCCTGCCTGTCCCTCACCCCACCCCCCCTCCCCCATAACCCTCGACTCCCCTCGTCGATCAAAACTCTGTCTAACTCGGCCTCGGATATAGTCAGTGACCCGGCCTCCGCCGCTCTCTGGGGGGAGAGAATCCCACAGACTGACCCCCCTCCGAGAGAAGAAATTCCTCCTCGTCTCCCTCTTCAATGGGAGACCCTCCCCCCACCTTATTTTTAAACTGTGCCCCCCTCGTTCTAGATTCTCCCCCCCACCACGAGGGGGGAAACATCCTCTCAGCATCCACCCTGTCAAGTCCCCTCTCGCCCCCCTCAAGATCTTATCTCTCAATAAGATCCCCTCTCATTCTTCTAAACTCCAATGGGCACCGGCCCAACCTGCTCAACCTTTCCCCATGAGACAAACCCCCCCCTTCATCCCGGGAATCGGCCGAGCGAACCTTCTCTGAACGGCTTCCAATGCGAGTGTGTCCCTCCTTAAATAAGACCACCAGGACTCTACGCAGTACTCCGGCTGCAGACTCACCAATGCCCCATCCAGTTGTAAGCATGACTTCCTTACTTTTGAACTCCATCCCCCCTTGCCATAAAGGACAACACTCCATGCGCCTTCCTCATTACTTGCTGTACCTGCATGCTGACTTTTTTGTGATTCATGTCCCAGGACACCCAGGTCCCTCTGTACTGCAGCGTTCTGTAGTCTCACTCCGTTTCAATAATACTCCGCCGGTCTCCTGGCTCCTGCCAAAGGGGACAAGCTCACATTTTCCCCATGTTATACTCCACTGGCCAGCAATTTCCCCACTCACTTAACCTATCTCTATCCCTCTGCAGCCCCTTGGTGCACACCTTTACAACTTGCTTTCCTGCGTATCTCCCAATCGTCAGCCAATTTGGCTGCAATGCAGTCGAGCGTTTCATCACGTTCCTGGCTTGCACCTTGGGGATGGTGGACAGGCTCTGGGGAGTCAGGGGGTGAGTTACTCGCCACAGGATTCCCAGCCTCTGACCTGCCCTTGTAGCCATAGTTTTTATACAGGGGGACCAATTCAGTTTCTGATCAATGGTAACCCCCCTCCCCCCCCCAGGATATTGATGTTGGGGGATTCAGCGATGGTCAAGGGGCGGGTGGTTAGATTCTCTCTTGTTGAAGATGGTCAATGCCTGGCACTTGTAGTGGCGCGAGTGTTACTTGCCACTTGTCAGCCCCAAGCCTGAACGTTGGCCCGGTCTTGCTGCACAGGGACGTGGTCTGACCGGTGGATCGATTGAATTAGAGGCCGGATTTAGAGGAGCACAGAGATCCCGGAGGGTTGAGGGTCTGGAGGGATGGGGCGGTGGGGGGGCGGAGGGTATTACAGAGTTAGGGGAGGTAGAAGGGGCCAGGGAGGGATTGAAAGCAAGGGTAATAAATTTAAAATCAAGACGTGGCTTGACGGGAAGTCATCGTAGGTCTGCGGGCACAGCGGGTGATAGGAGAACGGGACTTGGTGCGGGTTAGGGCATGGGCAGCAGAGCCTCAGGTTTACGGAGGGTAGAATGCAGGAGAGCAGCCAGGAAGCGTGTTGGGATAGTTGTGAGTCCGGAGGTAACAAAGGCACGGACGAGTCAGGAGGGCACAAGTTTCAAGCCTCCGCTCCGGAGACTGAAGCCTCATCCATAACCCAGGGTCAGCACTCCCGCTGCCGGTCCCACATTTCCCCTCCCACATCCTCCTCCCCTACCCTCCCATATCCTCCTCCCCTCCCACATCCTCCCTCCCATATCCTCCTCCCTCCCATATCCTCCTCCCCTCCCACATCCTCTCTCACATATCTCGCCTCCCGTATCTCCTCTTCGCTCCCACATCCCCCCCTCCCACATCCTCTCCCCTCCCATATCTCCCTCCCCTTTCACATCCTCCCTCCCATATCCTCCTCCCCTCCCACATCCTCCCATATCCCCCTCCCCCCCCACATCCGCCTTCAAATATCCCCCTCCCCTCCCACATCCTCCCTCACATATCTCGCCTCCCATATCTCCTCTTCCCCCCACATCCCCTCTCCTCCCATATCCACCATCCCATATCTCCCTCCCCTTTCAAATGCTCCCTCCCACATCCTCCCCTCACATATATCCTCCTCCCCTCCCACATCCTCCCTCCCATATCCCCCTCCCCTCCCACATCCTACCTCCCATATCCCCCTCCCCATCCAAATCCTCTGCTCCCCTCTGACATGCCCCTCCCCTCCCATAACTTCTCCTGCCCCCCCACACACTCATTCCCATATCCCCCTCCCCTCCCACATCCTCCCTCCCATATCCCCCTCCCCTCCCATATCCCCTCTGCTCCCACATCCCCCTCCACTCCCATATCTTCTCCTCCCCTCCCACATTCTCATTCCCACATCCTCCCTCACATATCTCTCCTCCCATATCTCCTCTCCCATATCCTCTTCTGCTCCCACATCCTCCCTCCCATATCCCCCCTACCATATCCCCCCTACCATATCCCCCCTCCCCTTCCAAATCCTCTGCTCCCCTCTGACATGCCCCTCCCCTCCCTTCTCCTCCCCTCCCACATTCTCATTCCCATATCCCCCTCCCACGTCCTCCCATATCTCCTCCCCTCTCATATCCTCCCGCCCCGCGTGCTGGGCCGCTGTTTCCATGGCGACGCCGTTCAAATAAAAATGGACGTCACGCGCAATCCGCCGTTTGGGGGAGGGGGGAGGGGGGCGGGGACGGGAGGAAAGGGGACGGGGGCGGGGTTGGAGGGGGGCGGGGACGGGAGGAAAGGGGTGGGGTGGGGAGGAAAGGGGCGGGGCGTTTGGGAACGTCACCTCCATGGCCACAGTGCCTGCGGGTGGCGGTGGCGGCGGGGCGTGGCTGCGGGGTGGAGAGTGGGCGGATGATGTAAGCCCGCCCGCCTGCCTGTCAATCAAAGGCCGCCGGCGCGACCCATTGGCCGAGGGCGCCGCGGTGGGCGGGCCCTGCGGAGGGGATTGGCCCCCCCCCCCCCGGAGGGCGGTTGGTCTCCCCGGGAGACGCGGCGGCACGCCGTTTCCATGGGGACCGGGTGAAGCTGGCGCACTGGTGATGGCAGCCAGAAGGTGGGCGCCGGCAGGCGGGCCACCCAGTCACAGGTAAGGCTCGCCCAAAGGGCGCGGCTCCCTGGCGCCCCAGACTGGGAGAGAAAGAGAATGGAATAAACACACCCCCTCCCCCCCCGAGACAATTCAGGGCACCCTTGGGTGCTGCGCCTCAGCCAAACTGATAGCTTGGCACCCAAGGGTGCCCCGCAGCAACCAAACATGGGCCTTGTCACCCAGGGGCGTCCCGCAGCAACCACTCACGGAGCTTCGGACCCAAGGGTCCCCCCCACCCCCAGAGATACCAAAGATGAGGTTGGCACCCTAGGGTGCCCCTACAGCGACAAACGACGATCTTGCCATCCAAGGGCACCCCGGAGCGACCAAATGGGAGCTTGGCACCCAAGGGCGCACCACAGCAACCAAATATGGAGCTTGGCACCCAAGGGCGCCCCAGAGAAACCTAGGATGAGGTTGGCACCCCAGGGTGCCCTAGAGAAGCCGAAGATGAGATTGGTACCCCAGGGTGCAGCACAGCAACAAAAAGATGATCCTGGGCACCCAAGGGTACCTCCAGCAGCCAAATACGGAGCTTGGCGCCCTAAGTGTGCCCCCACAGAAACCAAACATGGACCTTGGCACCTCAGGGTGCCCCAGAGACCAAAGAGTAGGCTTGGAACCCCAGCAGGCCGCACAGCAACCAAAGATGGGTTTGGCACACGAGGGGGCCTCACAATGCCCAGACGTGGAGCTTGGCACCTAAGGGTGCCCCACTGGAACCCAACTCGAGTTTGGCATCTAAGGGCTTCCTACAGCAGCCAAAGATGAGCTTGGCTCCCAACATCGTGATACATGTCGGCAATGATCTAACTGAATGGCAGGACAGGCTCGAGGGGCTGAATGGCCCGTTCCTTTCCTCCTGACCGCTGCACCACTAACTTGGAGGGGGCACCTTTCAGTGCAATAAAAAGTCATGAAACTCAGGCTGGCAAGAGGGCGTTCCTCATCCCCTAGGACCCTTGTGGGGCATGGCGAGTAGTGTTCGAAGGGATCTATTTTGGGGGCTCACTTTACCAACAACAACCACTTGTATTTATGTCACTCCTTCTGCATGACGGAAGGTCGCAGACACTTTCTAACGCGAAGTGTGACACTGAGCCACCGACGAGGGCCGATAGCCAAAGGCTTGGGGAGAGAGGTCGGTTTTAGGGCGCGTCTTAAAGGAGGAAATTGAGGTGCCGAGGTTCAGGGAGGGCCTCCCAGAGCTCAGGGGGCCCAGGCAGCTGAAGGCATGGCCGCCAGTGGCAGAGCGATTCAAATCAGTGTGGGGGGGTGTGGTGGAAATGGTCCAGAGGCCGGAATTGGAGGAGCGCAGAAATCCCGGAGGGTCGAGGGGCTGGTAGCGGGGGGGTGGGGGTGGCGGGGGGGGAGTAGGGATTTGAAAACCAGGGTGAGGAATTTAAAATGGAGGCCACACCACCACCACCGCCACTCGCCCCCCTCCCCGGCCACCCCCCCGCCTCCCCAACTCTTTCCCCATTAGCGCTGCAAATCTGTCCTTTGCAAGCATTTATCCAATTCCTCTTTTGGGGAACTTAACCATTGAATCTGTTTCCACCGCCCTTTCAGGCAGCGTGTTTGAGGTGTCAAATTCTCCTCTCCATCTCACTGCCATTGGAAACTGTTTCTCCACATTGCCATCTCCATCATAGACCCATCATTGTCTTTGGTCTAAGTTGAGCGCAGCGATGAGAGCGAGAGGAAACTCTTCTGCTCTAGGATGAAGCAGGGTTCCCACTTGAGATTCTTGACCTGAGTAGATGCTGAGCCCAAGGCTCATTCCTAAAGTTAAAGTATCAAGTTTGAAGAAAAGCTAGGACACACTGCGTGAGTTCAGGTTGAGGCTATGTGACCTGGTTCAATAATTCCCCAACCCGCTCTCATACACACACACATACACACCTCCCCCCTCTCCCCGCACCCTTTACCACATACCAAGTGGCAGGCGATGATCATCTCCAACAAGATAGAATCTAACCATCTCCCCTTGACATTCAATGGGCATTACCATCGCTAAGTCCCCCACTATCAACATCCTGGGGGTTACCATTGACCAGAAACTGAACCAGACCAGCCATATAAATACTGTGGCTACAAGAGCAGGTCAGAGGCTGGGAATCCTGCAGCGAGTAACTCAGCTCCTGACTCCCCAAAGCCTGCCCACCATCTACAAGGGAACAAGTCAGGAGTGTGATGGGACACTCTCCACTTGCTTGGATCAGTGCGGCTCCAACAGCACTCAAGATGCTCGACACTGTCCAGGACAAAGCAGCCCCACTCGATCGGTACCCCAACCACAAACATTCACTCCCTCCGCCACCGACACACAGTGGCAGCAGTGTGTGTACCATCTACAAGATGCACTGCCGCAACTCACCGAGGCTCCTTCGACAGCACCTTCCAAACCCACGACCGCTACCATCTAGAAGGACAAGGGCAGCAGACACATGGGGAACACCACCACCTGGAATTTCCCTTCCAAGCCATACACCATCCCCGACTTGGAAATATATCAGCCGTCCCTTCACTGTCGCCGGGTCAAAATCCTGGAACTCCCTCCCTAACAGCACGGTGGGTGTACCTACATCACAGGGACTGCGGCGGCTCAAGAAGGCGGCTCACCCACCACCTTCTCAAGGGGGAAATTAGGGAGGGGAATAAATGCTGGCCTAGCCACCAATGCCTGCTTCCCAAGAATGAATATAAAACATGCTAGTCGGGAGAGATGGTAGCGTAATGCTAATGTCGCTGGGCTAGTAATCCAGAAGGCCTGTATCTAGGGGCATGGGTTCAAATCCCACCAAGGCAGCCGGTGGAATTTAAATTCAAATGATTAAAATCTGGAACTAGGAAGCCAGTTTCAGTCACGGGGACCGTGACAACTGTCATCGATGGTTGTAAAAAAAAAAACCCCATCTGGTTCACTCACGTTTCCCCCCTTAGGGAAGGGAAATCTGCCGTCCTTACCCGGTCTGGCCTACACGTGACTCCAGACCCACCCCCACATACAACGATGTGGTTGATTCTTAACGTTCCCCCCCTCTGAAATGGCCGAGCGGGCCCACCCAGTTCAAGGGGCAATTAGGGATGGGCAAAAAAAATGCCGGGGACCTCACCGGCGACGCCCACGTCCCCGTGGAAGAATAGATTTTTTTTTTTTAAAAATGACTCTCAGTCACGGGGAATGAGCCAGAACGAGGGAGTGAAGGGATAGTACAAGAGTATCTTGCCAACAGGGACCGCACCACCGTGGTCGAGTTTGATATTAAGTTTGAGGAAAAGGTAAAGGGCATGCACAGACTAAGAGTCGAAACTTCAGTCACGCTGCCCTCAGAGTCGGCTGAGCACGTTAAATCGGTCAGGGACGTTAGACAAAGAGAGAAGGAGTGGGAGTTATTGAAAGGAAGATGTAACGCGCCATAAGACCAATAATTAACCCGAAAGACCGGTCATTCCACTCGAACAGCCCGGCAGCCAACAAAAAGCCACCTTAACTTTGCAAAACGACCCTCGTAAGAGGAATATGGAGGGGGGGTTGGTGGGGGTGCTTAGGAGCAGGTGTAGGCCATTCGGCCCCTTGAGCCAGCTCTGCCATTCGACAAGATCGTGGCTGATCTGACTGTGGCCTCAACTTCACTCGGCCGCCTGCAACCCCAACGCCCCCACTCCACACCCCCATAACCCTCGAGTCCCCTCGTCGATCTAAACCCTGTCTAACTCGGCCTCGGATATATTCAGCGACCTGGCCTCCGCCGCTCTCTGGGAGGGGGGGGGGAGAATCCCACGGATCGACCCCCCCCCCCGCCCCGGAGAGAAGGAATCCCTCCCCGTCTCCCTCTTCCGCGGCAGACAGGATGTCACGTGCCTCGCCAGAACGTTTGTCGGACGCCCACTTTGACACCACGCCGCCTAAAGAGATAGGAAGTCAGGTGGCCCAAAGCTTCTGTCAAAGCGATTTGGTTTCAGGGAGAGTCCTAAAGGAGGAAGAGAGGGGCAGCGAGGTTCAGGGGGGGGATTCCAGAGCCCGGGGCCCCAGGGCATGGCCGCCAATGGCGGAGCAATTAAAACCTGGGGTGCTCACAGGGGCCGGGATGAGAGGGGCGCGGATATCCCGATGGGCCGTAGGGCTGGATGGGGGTTGCAGAGGAGATTCACCAGGATGTTGCCTGGGATGAAACATTTAAGTTATGAAGAGAGGGTTGGATAGACTCGGGTTGTTTTCGTTGGAGCAGAGAAGACTGAGGGGCGACCTGATCGAGGTGTACAAGATTATGAGGGGCATGGACAGGGTGGATAGGGAGCAGCTGTTCCCCTTAGTTGAAGGGTCAGTCACGAGGGGGTCACAAGTTCAAGGTGAGGGGCAGGAGGTTTAGGCGGGGGGATGTGAGGAAAAACTTTTTTACCCAGAGGGTGGTGAGGGTCTGGAATGCGCTGCCTGGGAGGGTGGTGGAGGTGGGTTGCCTCACATCCTTTAAAAAGTACCTGGATGAGCACTCGGCACGTCCTAACATTCAAGGCTATGGGGCCGAGCGCTGGTCAATGGGATTAGGTAGGTAGGTCAGGGGTTTCTCACGTGTCGGTGCAGACTCGATGGGCCGAAGGGCCTCTTCTGCTCTGTGATTCTGGAGGAATGGGAGGGGGGGTGGGGGTTGGGGGGGGGGTGGGGGTGGGGCGGTGGTGTAGTGTGCGGGGAGGGGGTGGGGGGGGGTGGGGGTGTGGGGCGGTGGTGTGGTGTGCAGGGGAAGGGGTGGGGCTGGGTGGCCGGGGCGGCGGGGCCAAGGGAAGGTTTGAAAACGAGGATGAGAATTTTAAAATCGAGATTTTTTTTTTTGACCGGGAGCCAGCGTAGGTCAGCGATCGCAGCGGGGGGTGAACGGGGGGAACGGGCGGGGTTTTGGACACGGGCAGCAGAGTCTTTGGATGGGCTCGGGTCTACGGAGGGCGGAAGGTGGGAGGAGGGGGAGGGAGGAAGGCTGGAGGAAGAAGTAAGGGTGTCTGAAGGAGTCAGGAAGTCGGGGGGGGGTGGGGGAGCGGTGGGGCGGGGGGGGGTGGGGTACGAAGTGGGGGTGGAGCCCGGGAGCGGGTGGAGGACCAAGGGCAGGCGGGAGTCCTGGGGCGGGGGGGGTGGGGTGGGGGGTAGAAGGGATTCCAAGGGGAGGAGGGGTCCAGAGGAAGAAAGGGGCCTGGGGGGGGTGGGTTGGGGGGAGTCTTGTCCAGACGAACGTACAAGGGAGGGCTCTGATGAGTCCGTGACTGCCTCCTGGGTAGTGAGAGCATTGGAATAGTCGACTCTAGAGGCGGAGAGCTGAGGGAAGGTGCAGTGTATAGCTAAAGGAAGCGAAGTGTGCAAATGCCAAGTAAGGCGCTAATCCAGGGGACTGGGAGACATATCAAGGAACAACAAAGGTACATAAGGGAGGAACCCATACAGCCCCTCGAGCCAGCTCCGCCATTCAACATAAGCTCGTGGCTGAACTTACGCAGCATCGTTGAGAAGAGAAAGGTCTTGCCGAAGCTTTTGGTCTTGACGAATCGGAAGAAAAATACATTTCCGCGGACGGCATTTTCGTGACCCCACGTTTTCAGGCGGCTGTGATTGTGAACTAAAGCTTGGACGCTTTTTGCCCCCTTCTGCGACCCCTTTGCTTTAGGCCTCTCAGGCCTTCAGCTCCCTGAGGCAGCTCTCTCGCCTACAAGGGAGCTTTCTGTGAGCGCTACCAGCCCCCCGACCCCCTCCCACCCCCGGGGCCCGCGCGCCGACTTCAGCGCTCGCCCCCCATCGCCCCACCGCCCCCCCCCCATCCCCCACAGAGCTGGGCCTTTCAAAATGTAAAACAGTGGCTGAGCGACCCAGCGCGGGAATTCAGGAGAGACCTCGTCGCCCAGAGGGCGGTGAGAAGGTGGATGGATCCCCGGTCCCACAGGGCGCGGTTGAGGCAAACAAACGGTGTCGATGTAGGTGAGGGGGAAATGCTGGAGAAAGGAGCGGAAGGACGTGTCGATGCTAGGGGGGGGGTGGTGTGGATGAAAGCAGGGGGGTGGGAATTAGGCTCGCGTGGGGCGTGGGCCTGTTCCTGCGCGGCACGGTTCTCCGTGGCCCCGGATGCGTCTCGCGAGCTCTGCTTTCCCTGTCTTGCTCACGTGCCCCTCCTCCCCCACTCCTCCCCCCTCCAGGATGGAGAACAGCTGCAGCAAAGACACGCCCTTCACCGACTGCACCTACATGAGGGACGTCCAGCGCAAAATGGACAGCGACTACAAGGTAAAGTCTCGACGCTGTGTTCTCATCCGCCCGAGCGGTTGGGGGGGGGGGCGCGATTCTTCCCCCGCTCGAACGGAGGCGTTTGAATAAACTATATTCGTCCGCGGGATCGCTGGCTAGGCCGGCGTTTATTGCCCCATCCCTAACTGCCCCCTCGTCCAGAAGGGGCATTTAACAGCCAACCGCTTCGCTGTGGGGGTCTGGAGTCACGTGTAGGTCAGACCGGGTAAGGGCGGCAGATTTCCCTTCCCTAAAGGGGGACATGAGTGAACCAGATGGGTTTTTTTCATGACCATCGGCAAGGGTTTCATGGTTATCGTCAGGCCTAGATTACAAAAGTAGGGAGGTCATGTTGGAGTTGTACAGAACCTTGGTGAGGCCACAGCTGGAGTGCTGTGTGCAGTTCTGGTCACCACATTATAGGAAGGATGTGATTGCACTGGAGGGGGTGCAGAGGAGATTCACCAGGATGTTGCCTGGGATGAAACATTTAAGTTATGAAGAGAGGGTTGGATAGACTTGGGTTGTTTTCGTTGGAGCAGAGAGGCGACCTGATCGAGGTGGACAAGATTATGAGGGGCACGGACAGGGTGGATTGGGAGCAGCTGTTCCCCTTTATTGAAGGGTCAGTCACGAGGGGGGGACACAAGTTCAAGGTGAGGGGCAGGAGGTTTAGGGGAAGGGAGAATGTGAGGAAAAACTTTTTTACCCAGAGGGTGGTGAGGGTCTGGAATGCGCTGCCTAGGAGGATGGTGGAGGCGGGTTGCCTCACATCCTTTAAAAAGTACCTGGATGAGCACTCGGCACGTCCTAACATTCAAGGCTATGGGGCCGAGCGCTGGTCAATGGGATTAGGGTAGGTAGGTCAGGTGTTTCTCACGTGTCGGTGCAGACTCGATGGGCCGAAGGGCCTCTCCTGCACTGTGTGTGATTCTGTGATTCTGAGGTGTCAACCTGGTGAAGCTATAACACAGATTGCCAGTCTAGCGACAATACCCACTACACCGCTGCCGACCCTCCCCTTCCAGGCTGCGGCCACAGAGGACAAGGGAGGACTTGCATTTGTATGGCGCCTGGCGTGACCCTGGGGTGCCCCGAAGCCACTCGCCCACAGCCAATGGAGCGCCCTTCCCGTCCACGCACAAAGCCGCTGCTGAAACCTGGGAAGCGCGGCAGCCGATTTGCGCACAGCAAGATCCCGCAGAGAATCCATTTCCCCCATTCGCGCCAAAGCCCCTTCAAGGACCTGCCGCTCCACATTAGTTCCCCCCCATCCCCGGCAAAATGGGGCAATGACCAGGTCACCTGTTTGTTTCTTTCTGGGCAGGTGGCGGTCAAGGGACAGCTGTCGGGCCCCAGGTCACCGGGGATGAGCTCTCCCTCCCTCCGATGGAGACCAATAGGATCTTTTACATCCCCGCCACCACCACCAACCGACAGGGCCCTCGGTTTAAAGTCTCGCCCCAAAGAGGCCCACCTCTGGCAGTGCTGAACTCCCCCCACCCCCCGCCAGGACTGGCACCATGACTGGCACAACAGCCTGAACGTTCCCACCTGGGCTGCGCGCGGGTTGGCGCATTTGGATTACCCCTGGCGTGAGCGGCCCGCGGAGAGGATTTAAAGGGCCCCGAAACGGAAAAAGAAATTGCCCCGCGCTCGAGGAGAAGCAAATTGGCCGGAACGTCCAAAACCCCCGGGGCCGGGGCTCGAACCCGCAACCTCTCCTGACTCAAGAGGCAAAGCGAGAGCGACTGAGCCGCCGCTAAACGCCATTTCGGCAGCGAAATGGCCGCCGGAGCCATTTTGGGACGCTCCCCTCTCGACCCCAAAGAGCCGCCATAGTTTCCCCTTCTGAAGGAGCGCTGCCCCCCCCCCATTCCCACCACCCTCCCACCCCCACCCCCCAGCCCATTCCTTGCTCCTTTCCAAATTTTTATTGCTGAAAAGAGAGACGTTTCAGAGGGTCTTGCGCTCGTCGGGACAAATGCAAGAGTGCCAAATTTCAAATGCTCACAACAATTTAAACTACAGGAGGCTGGGGAAGGGGAGTGGGGGGAAAGTCTATGGTTCTCCGTTGCCCTCCCCATGGCAACGCCTGAGCCAATCAGGGCCGACCTGCCAGCCAATCAGCACCCATTTTCTCCTGCGGTATAAACTGTTGCGATCCTTTGAAATTTGGCACTCTTGTGTTTGTCCTGATGAGTGCAGGCCCGAAAGCTTTAACGCCATGTCTCTCTTTTCGAGCATATGCAAGTTTCTCCCCACCAAGCGACAATTACATTTTTCTTGCTGAAAATATTTCTTCGCCCCCCCCTTCCTTTTTTAAATGGACTCTCAATTCTGCTTCTGCACGGTTTCTGGCTGGTCACTTCCCGTCCTGTATAAAAAAAAAAGAAAATAAATCACAGAATCACACGGTGCAGAAGAGGCCCTTCGGCCCATCGAGTCTGCACCGACACGTGAGAAACACCTGACCTACCTACCTAACCCCATTGACCAGCGCTCGGGCCCATAGCCTTGAATGTTAGGACGTGCCAAGTGCTCATCCAGGTACTTTTTAAAGGATGTGAGGCAACCCGCCTCCACCACCCTCCCAGGCAGCGCATTCCAGACCGTCACCACCCTCTGGGTAAAAAAGTTTTTCCTCACATTCTCCACCCCCCAAACCTCCTGCCCCTCACCTTGAACTTGTGTCCCCCTTGTGACTGACCCATCAACTGAGGGGAACAGGTGCTCCCTATCCACCCTGTCCGTGCCCCTCATAATCTTGTACACCTCGATCAGGTTGCCCCCCTCAGTCTTCTCTGCTCCAATGAAAACAACCCAAGTCTATCCAACCTCTCTTCATAACTTTAAATGTTTCATCCCAGGCAACATCCTGGTGAATCTCCTCTGCAACCCCCTCCAGTTGAATCCCTCAACCTCTCTCTTGTTGTTTTGAGGCTGCCCTTAAATTGATGCCCCCTAAGTACCCATTCACCGACCAGCGGGAGTAACTTCTCTGGGATCCCTTTATAGAATCCCCTTGTGATTTTGAGCCCCTCTATCAGATCCCCTCTTTAACCTTCCCCGGTCCTAATGAAAGAATTTTCAGCTTCCCTCTGTCTTTCCACATACCTGAAGTGTGGGGAAGACCACTACCTGCTGCCTGAAAAACGCACCCGCTCTATGACACCGAATACTGAGTGAACCTCGACCCTCTTTCTGTGCTTTAGACCCCCCTGCCCAGTGAGTTACTTACTGTGTGACAGGGGCAACAAGGCTGCAGGCTCCATCCCCGCCACACTGCTTCTCCCGACCCTCTGGTGTCTCTAACCTGAACACATCAGTCCAACACCACCTGGAATAGTTCTAGGTAATACCGACTGTGCCTGGTGTGGTGTTCAAACACGCATAAACGCACACAGATGCACACACACAGACACACACACACATACTCACACACGCGCACAGATGCACACACACAGACACACACACATACTCACACACGCGCACAGATGCACAGACACACACACACACTCTCACACGCACACAGATGCACACACACAGACGCACACACATACACACACGCACAGATGCACGCACACAAGTACACACACTCACACACACAGACACACATACAAATACACACTATCTCACACATACAGATATACATATGGACATGTGTGCGCACGCACACACACACTCTCACATGCAGAGACACACACACACAGACAATCACATGCACACACACATTCACACGCTCACACACTGACTCACACACACAATCACACGCGGACATACTCTGACTCACACACACACTTACACACAGACAAACATACTCTCACACGCAGAGACACACACACACTGACTCTCTCTCTCACACACACACATACACACATTCTCTCACACAAACTCTGACTCATGCACACACACACAGACACACACACTCTCTGACTCACGCACACACACATGCACATACATGCGCACACACACCACACACACACACACACAGACAAGACCAGGGAGTGTGAGACAGTGCTGTCCATTGACAGTTTCCTACAAGACATCCATCTGGTTATCAGCAGGGCTCTGCGGATGAATAACCATCTATCCCAAGGGGTGGTGCGCAGGCCAAGGCCACACTTCTCCTACCCACAAAACACCTCGACCCATGTCAGCTCTGAACCATCACGCCTCTGAGAAATACAGTCTCCAAGCTTGCCAAAACCCCCTCCACCCACCAACACAACACCCTTCCCCTATGACTGGAGCCCCTGCTATCACCCTTTGCCCTTGAGAAGGCGATGGTGAACTGCCATCTTGAACCTCTGCAGTCCCTGTGATGTAGGTACACCCACCGTGCTATTAGGGAGGGAGTTCCAAGATTTTGACCCGGCGACAGTGAAGGAATGGCCGATATATTTCCAAGTCAGGATGGCGAGTGGCTCAGAGGGGAACTTCCAGGTGGTGGTGTTCCCCGTGTGTCTGCTGCACTTGTCCTTCTAGATGGTAGCGGTCGTGGGTTTGGAAGGTGCTGTCTAAGGGAGCCTCGGTGAGTTGCTGCAGTGCATCTTGTAGATGGTACACACACTGCTGCCACTGTGCGTCGGTGGTGGAGGGAGTGAATGTTGGTGGATGGGGTGCCGATCGAGCGGGGGCTGCTTTGTCCTGGACGGTGTCGAGCTTCTCGAGTGTTGTGGGAGCCGCACTCATCCAGGCAAGTAGGGGGAGTGTCCCATCGCACTCCTGACTTGTGCCTTGTAGATGGTGGACAGGCTTTGGGGAGTCTGGATGTGAGTTACTTGCTCACCTTGCATGTCGCACAGTCAACTCTTCCTGGACGGTGAGGGTGGGGGCAGAATGTAACCCCCCACAAACCCCCCCGCCAGCCCCTGCCTCCCCATATCTTGGGGCTGTTGACCTCACAATGCCCCTGCTATTATTGGGAGCAGTTGACTGACCAGACAATTGAAATGGAGCCATTCAGACAGCGCCTTCCATCCAGCGACAGCCAAGGCAGGCCGAACAGCAACATGCTGGTTGTAAGTCTCTTCAGACCTTCCTCAATGTACAGGGTAATGGACCTGTATCTCTCAGCCCCCTCTACCTCATCGAGATATCTGTACACTGACTGGCGTCTCTCAGTCCCCCCTCTCTCTCTCAGGGAGATATCTGTACACTGACTGGTGTCTCTCAGTCCCCTCTCTCTCAGGGAGATATCTGTACACTGACTGGTATCTCTCAGCCCCCTCTACCTCATCGAGATATGTGTACACTTACTGGCGTCTCTCAGTCCCCCCTCTCTCTCTCAGGGAGATATCTGTACACTGACTGGTGTCTCTCAGTCCCCCCTCCCTCAGGGAGATATCTGTACACTGACTGGCATCTCTCAGTCCCCCTCTCCCTCATCGAGATATCTGTACACTGACTGGTGTCACTCAGTCCCCCCTCCCTCTCTCAGGGAGATATCTGTACACTGACTGGTGTCTCTCAGTCCCCTCTCTCTCAGAGAGATATCTGTACACTGACTGGTGTCTCTCAGTCCCCTCTCCCTCAGGGAGATATCTGTACACTGACTGGTGTCTCTCAGTCCCCTCTCTCTCAGGGAGATATCTGTACACTGACTGGTATCTCTCAGCCCCCTCTACCTCATCGAGATATCTGTACACTGACTGGCGTCTCTCAGTCCCCCCTCTCTCAGGGAGATATCTGTACACTGACTGGTGTCTCTCAGTCCCCTCTCTCTCAGGGAGATATCTGTACACTGACTGGTGTCTCTCAGTCCCCTCTCTCTAAGGGAGATATCTGTACACTGACTGGTGTCTCTCAGTCCCCTCTCTCTCAGGGAGATATCTGTACACTGACTGGTGTCTCTCAGCGCCCTCTCTCTCAGGGAGATATCTGTACACTGACTGGTGTCTCTCAGTCCCCTCTCTCTCAGGGAGATATCTGTACACTGACTGGTGTCTCTCAGCCCTCGCTCCCTCAGGGAGATATCTGTACACTGACTGGTGTGTCTCTCAGTCCCCTCTCTCTCAGGGAGATATCTGTACACTGACTGGTGTCTCTCAGTCCCCTCTCTCTCAGGGAGATATCTGTACACTGACTGGTGTCTCTCAGTCCCCTCTCTCTCAGGGAGATATCTGTACACTGACTGGTGTCTCTCAGTCCCCCCTCTCCCTCAGGGAGATATCTGTACACTGACTGGTGTGTGTCAGTCCCTTCTCAGGGAAACTGATAAATAAACATGTTCAGGGATTTTTTTTTTTTTAAATAGACACAACGATATTAACGTCCTCTCTGATATTTCTCTAGTGCTTAGAAATTTGTGTTAAATTACCTGGAGCCTCATTTGCAATCCCGGAGAGTTGGCAACTCTGTCCCTCCAAATTCTCTCGGCCTCCGCCTGCTACAGCCTCCCCAACTCATCATCTGCTGGCCACAGTGTCACTCTGAAAGGTGAAGGTGGTGTGGAGTGGGGATGTGGGAGGGGTTGCGGCGCAGAGTTGGGAGGGAGTTCCAAGGTTGGGAGGGGTCCCGGGTTGTGGGGCTTAGAAACATAGATACTAGGAGCAGGAGTAAGACCATTCGGCCCTTCGAGCCTGCTCCGCCATTCATTACGATCCTGGCTGATCATCCAACTCAATGGCCCTGCTCCCGCTTTCTCCCCATATCCCTTTGATCCCTTTCGCCCCGAGAGCTACATCTAACTCCTTCTTGAAAACATACAATGTTTTGGCCTCAACTACTTTCTGTGGTAGCGAATTCCACAGGCTCACCGCTGTCCGGGTGAAGAAATGTCTCCCCATCTCAGCCCTAAATGGTCTACCCCGTATCCTCAGACTGTGACCCCTGGTTCTGGACTCCCCCACCTTGCAGTGGGGAGGGGCGGGGGGGCGGTTTGGGAGGGGGGGTGGGGTGCGGTTTGCGGGGGCTGGGGTGGATGCGGGTCCCGGGTTGGGGGTGGGAGTTTGCAGTGGGGATATCCCGATTCGGAACGCTCCCGAGTTGGATCCGGGTGGTGGAGGGCAGGGGGTGTCCCAGGCTGGGGGAGGGAGAGCCGGATCGGGTGTGTCGTCCCGGGTTGGTGGGGGGGCGGGGGAGGGTGGCGGGGACGGAGGGAGGGGCGGAGGTGGGTGTAGGAGGGGAGCGGGGGGAGGGTTCCCGGGACTGGGAGCTCACACCCCTGGCTCCCTGAGTCAGAGGCAATGGCGAGACCAGTCGGGAACCACGGCAGGCTTTGAGCGCACAGCCGAGTATGAAAGTGCACAGTAAAACTTGGCTCGAGTTAGTGGAGGCCAGGCCGCCCTGGGGTCAGGTGTTGGGAGCAGCGGAGGGCGAAGGCGAGGGAGGTGGAGGGGGGGCTGGTCAGCCCCCCCACCTCGGGCTGGAAGCGCGAACGCCGGGTGACAATGCCGTGCCTTGGTGCAGAGTCGACTGCGTCTGAAGGAGCGCGAACGGATGCAGGCCGAGCAGAAGCGAGAGCAGAAAGCCGTACAGCCCCTGACCCGTCCCCCCGGCTCCACCATCCGAAACTACGACAGGCCATGGATCAACGGGATGCCCGGCAACCGGAAGGTACAGAGGGCAGGGACTGAGAACGGGAATATCACCCTCTGCTTTCCCAGAGAATAGCAGCCCCAGTGTACCTGGTAGAGAATAACAATTCCTGCGTGTGTTATAGAGAAAAGCAGCCCCTGTGTGTATTGTAGAGAATAGCAGCCCCCTGTGTATATTATAGAGAATAGCAGCCCCTGTGTGTATTGTAGAGAATAACAGCCCCAATGTACCTGGAAGAGAATAACAGCTCCTGCGTGTGCTACAGAGAATCGCAGCTCCTGTATATATTATAGAGAATAGCAGCCCCGGTATATACTATAGAGAGTAGCAGCCCCTATGTATCTTCTAGACAATAGCAGCCCCTGTGTGTATTATAGAGAATAGCAGCCCCAATGTACCTGACAGAGAATTGCAGCTCCTGTGTGTATTGTAGAGAAAGCAGCCCCAATGTACCTGACAGAGAATATCAGCTCCTGTGTGTATTATGGAGAGTAGCAGCCCCTGTGCATATTGTAGAGAGGAGCAGCCCTTGTGTATATTATAGAGAATAGCAGCCTCTGTGTATATTATGGAGAGTAGCAGCCCCTGTGTATATTATAGAGAATAGCAGCCTCTGTGTATATTATGGAGACTAGCAGCCCCTGTGTATATTATAGAGAATAGCAGCCTCTGTGTATATTATGGAGAGTAGCAGCCCCTGTGTGTATTATAGAGAATAGCAGCCTCTGTGTATATTATGGAGAATAGCAGCCCCCTGTGTATATTATAGAGAATAGCAGCCCCCTGTGTAGATATTATAGAATTGCAGTTTCTGTATATGTTATAGAGAATAGTGGCCCGTGTATATTGTAGAGAATAGCAGTCTCTGTGTATATTATACAGAATAGCAGCCCCTGTGTATATTATAGAGAATAGCAGTCCCTGTGTATATTATACAGAATAGCAGTCCCTGTGTATATTATACAGAATAGCAGTCCCTATGTATATTATACAGAATAGCAGCCCCTGTGTATATTATAGAGAATAGCAGTCCCTGTGTATATTATACAGAATAGCAGTCTCTGTGTATGTTACGGAGAAAAGCAGTCCCTGTGTACATTAAACAGAATAGCAGCCCCTGTGTATATTATAGAGAATAGCAGCCCCTGTGTATGTTGTAGAGAAAAGCAGCTCCAGTGGACACTATCGTGAATTGCAGCTCCAGTGTACGTTACAGAGAGTAGCAGCCCCTGTGTATATTATAGAGAGTAGCTGCTCCTGTGTATATTATATAGAATAGCAGCCCCTGTGTATATTATATAGAACAGCAGCCCCTGTGTATATTACAGAGAGCAGCAGCCCCTGTGTATATTAAAGAGAGTAGCTGCTCCTGTGTATATTGTTATAGAATAGCAGCCCCTGTGTGTAGTATAGAGAATAGCAGTCCCTGTGTATATTATAGAGAGTAGCAGTCCCTGTGTATATTATAGAGAGTAGCAGTCCCTGTGTATGTTATAGAGAATAGCAGCTACTGTGTATATCATAGAGAATAGCAACCCCTGTGTGTATTATAGAGAATAGCAGTCCCTGTGTATATTATAGAGAATAGCAGCCCCTTGTGTATATTATAGAGAATAGCAGCCCCTGTGTATATTATAGAGAATAGCAGCCCCTGTGTATATTATAGAGAATAGCAGCCCCTGTGTATATTATACAGAATAGCAGCTCCTGTGTATATTATAGAGAATAGCAGCCCCTGTGTATATTATAGAGAATAGCAGCCCCTGTGTATATTATACAGAATAGCAGCCCCTGTGTATATTATAGAGAATAGCAGCCCCTGTGTATATTATACAGAATAGCAGCCCCTGTGTATATTATAGAGAATAGCAGCCTCTGTGTATATTATAGAGAATAGCAGCCCCTGTGTATATTATAGAGAATAGCAGCCCCTGTGTATATTATAGAGAATAGCAGCCCCTGTGTATATTATAGAGAATAGCAGCCCCTGTGTATATTATAGAGAATAGCAGCCCCTGTGTATATTGTAGAGAATAGCAGCCCCTGTGTATATTATAGAGAATAGCAGCCCCTGTGTATATTATGGAGAATAGCAGCCCCTGTGTATATTATAGAGAATAGCAGCCCCTGTGTATGTTATAGAGAATAGCAGCCCCTGTGTATATTATACAGAGTAGCTGTCCCTGTGTATATTATAGAGAATAGCAGCCCCTGTGTATATTATAGAGAATAGCAGCCCCTGTGTATATTATAGAGAATAGCAGCCCCTGTGCATATTACAGAGAATAGCAGCCCTGTGTATATCATATAGAATTGTAGCCCCAATGTACCTGATAGAGAATAGTAGCCCCCAATATATTTTGTAGAGATTCGCAGACCCAATGTATATTATAGAGAACAGCAGCTCCTGTGTATATTATAGAGAATAGCAGCCCCCAGTGTATATTGTGGAATATAGCAGCCCCTCTGCATATTTTTAGAATAGCAGCCCCAATGTATCTGATAGAGAATAGCAGCCCTGTGTATATTGTAGAGAATAGCAGCCCCTGTGTTTATTATGGAGAATAGTAGCCCCTGTGTAGATTAAAGAGGATAGCAGCCCATGTGTTGATAAGAGAGAATAGCTGCCCAGTTGTATATTATATGGAATAATAGTCCACAGTGTATATTATAGAGAGTAGCAGGCCCTGTATATTTTATAGGGAATACCAGCCCCAGTGCATATTATATAGAAAACTAGTCCCCTGTGTATATTATAGAAATTTGCAGCTCCTGTGTATATTTATAGGGAATATCAGCCCCCTCTGTAGATAATGGAGAATAGTAGTCCCGTGTAGATTATAGAGAATAGCAGCCCCTGTGTATATTATAGAGAATAGCAACCCCTGTGTATATTATGGAGAGTAGCAGCCCCTGTGTATATTATAGAGAGTAGCAGCCCTTGTGTATATTATAGAGAATAGCAGCCCCTGTGCATACTACAGAGAATAGCAGGCCCTGTGTATATCATATAGAATTGTAGCCCCAATGTACCTGATAGAGAATAGTAGCCCCCAATATATATTGTAGAGAAAAGCAGCTCCTGTGTATATTATAGAGAATAGCAGCCCCTGTGTATATTATAGAGAATAGCAGCCCCTGTGTATATTATAGAGAATAGCAGCCCCTATGTATATTATAGAGAATAGCAGCCCCTGTGTATATTATAGAGAATAGCAGCCCCTGTGTATATTATACAGAGTAGCTGTCCCTGTGTATATTATACAGAATAGCAGCCCCTGTGTACATTATAGAGAATAGCAGCCCCTGTGTATATTATAGAGAATAGCAGCCCCTGTGTATATTATACAGAATTGTAGTCCCTGTGTATATTATAGAGAATAGCAGCCCCTGTGCATATTACAGAGAATAGCAGCCCTGTGTATATCATATAGAATTGTAGCCCCAATGTACCTGATAGAGAATAGTAGCCCTCAATATATTTTGTAGAGATTCGCAGACCCAATGTATATTATAGAGAACAGCAGCTCCTGTGTATATTATAGAGAAAAGCACCTCTTGTGTATATTATAGAGAAAAGCATCTCCTGTGTATATTATAGAGAACAGCAGCTCCTGTGCGTATTGTAGAGAATAGCAACTCCTGTGTATGTTATAGAGAAAAGTAGCTCTTGTGTATATTACAGAGAAAAGCAGCTCCTGTGTAAATTATAGAGAATAGCAGCTCCTGTGTATATTATAGAGAATAGCAGCCCCTGTGTACATTGTAGAGAATAGTAGCCCCTGTGAAGATTATAGAGAATATCAGCCCCCAATGTATATTGTAGAGAATAGCAGCCCCCAATGTATATTGTAGAGAATAGTAGCCCCTGTGTATATTGTAGAGAATAGCAGCCCCTGTGTATAATACAGAGAATAGCAGCCCCCAATGTATATTGTAGAGAATAGTAGCCCCTGTGTATAATATAGAGAATAGCAGATCCCAGTGTATATTATAGAGAATAGTAGCCCCTGTGCATATTACAGAGAATAGCAGGCCCTGTGTATATCATATAGAATAGTAGCCCCAATGTACCTGATAGAGAATAGTATCCCCCAATATATATTTTAGAGAAAAGCAGCTCCTGTGTATATTACAGAGAATAGCAGCTCCTGTGTATATTATAGAGAATAGCAGCCCCCAGTGTATATTGTGGAATATAGCAGCCGCTGTGTATATTATAGAGAAAAGCAGCTCCTGTGTATATTATAGAGAATAGCAGCCCCTGTGTATATTATAGAGAATAGCAGCCCCTGTGTATATTATAGAGAATAGCAGCCCCTGTGTATATTATAGAGAATAGCAGCCCCTGTGTATATTATAGAGAATAGCAGCCCCTGTGTATATTATACAGAGTAGCTGTCCCTGTGTATATTATACAGAATAGCAGCCCCTGTGTATATTATAGAGAATAGCAGCCCCTGTGTATATTATAGAGAATAGCAGCCCCTGTGTATATTATACAGAGTAGCTGTCCCTGTGTATATTATACAGAATAGCAGCCCCTGTGTATATTATAGAGAATAGCAGCCCCTGTGTATATTATAGAGAATAGCAGCCCCTGTGTATATTACACAGAATTGTAGTCCCTGTGTATATTATAGAGAATAGCAGCCCCTGTGCATATTACAGAGAATAGCAGCCCTGTGTATATCATATAGAATTGTAGCCCCAATGTACCTGATAGAGAATAGTAGCCCTCAATATATTTTGTAGAGATTCGCAGACCCAATGTATATTATAGAGAACAGCAGCTCCTGTGTATATTATAGAGAAAAGCATCTCTTGTGTATATTATAGAGAACAGCAGCTCCTGTGTATATTATAGAGAAAAGCAGCTCCTGTGTATATTATAGAGAATAGCAGCCCCTGTGTATATTATAGAGAATAGCAGCCCCTGTGTATGTTATAGAGAAAAGCAGCCCCCAGTGTATATTGTGGAATATAGCAGCCGCTCTGCATATTTTTAGAATAGCAGCCCCAATGTACCTGATAGAGAATAGCAGCCCCAGTGTATATTATGGAGAATAGTAGCCCCTGTGTAGATTAAGTAGGATAGCAGCCCCTGTGCAGATAAGAGAGAATAGCTGCCCAGTTGTATATTATGTAGAATAATAGTCCACAGTGTATATTATAGAGAGTAGCAGCCCCTGTATATTTTATAGGGAATGCCAGCCCCAGTGTATATTATATAGAATACTAGTCCCCTTTGTATATTATAGAAAAACGCAGCTCCTGTGTATATTTATAGGGAATATCAGCCCCCTCTGTAGATAATGGAGAATAGTAGCCCCGTGTAGATTATAGAGAATAGCAGCCCCTGTGTATATTATGGAGAGTAGCAGCCCCTGTGTATATTATAGAGAGTAGCAGCCCTTGTGTATATTATAGAGAATAGTAGCTCCTGTGCATATTACAGAGAATAGCAGGCCCTGTGTATATCATATGGAATAGTAGCCCCAGTGTACCTGATAGAGAATAGTAGCCCCCAATATATTTTGTAGAGAATAGCAGCCCCAATGTATATTATAGAGAAAAGCAGCTCCTGTGTATATTCTAGAGAATAGCAGCCCCCAGTGTATATTGTGGAATATAGCAGCACCATGTATATTATAGTGAAAAGCAGCTCCTGTGTACATTATATAGAATAGCAGCCCCTGTGTATATTATGGAGAATAGTAGCCCCTGTGTAGATTAAAGAGGATAGCAGCCCCTGTGTAGATAAGAGAAAATAGCTGCCCAGTTGTATATTATATGGAATAATAGTCCACTGTGTATATTATAGAGAGTAGCAGCCCCTGTATATTTTATAGGGAATACCAGCCCCAGTGTATATTATATAGAAAACTAGTCCCCTGTGTATATTTTAGAAAAACGCAGCTCCTGTGTATATTTATAGGGAATATCAGCCCCCTCTGTAGATAATGGAGAATAGTAGCCCCGTGTAGATTATAGAGAACAGCAGCTCCTGTGCGTATTGTAGAGAATAGCAACTCCTGTGTATGTTATAGAGAAACGTAGCTCTTGTGTATATTACAGAGAAAAGCAGCTCCTGTGTAAATTATAGAGAATAGCAGCTCCTGTGTATATTATAGAGAATAGCAGCCCATGTGTACATTGTAGAGAATAGTAGCCCCTGTGAAGATTATAGAGAATATCAGCCCCCAATGTATATTGTAGAGAATAGCAGCCCCCAATGTATATTGTAGAGAATAGTAGCCCCTGTGTATATTGTAGAGAATAGCAGCCCCTGTGTATAATACAGAGAATAGCAGCCCCCAATGTATATTGTAGAGAATAGTAGCCCCTGTGTATAATATAGAGAATAGCAGATCCCAGTGTATATTATAGAGAATAGCAGCCCCTGTGCATATTACAGAGAATAGCAGGCCCTGTGTATATCATATAGAATAGTAGCCCCAATGTACCTGATAGAGAATAGTATCCCCCAATATATATTTTAGAGAGAAGCAGCTCCTGTGTATATTATAGAGAATAGCAGCTCCTGTGTATATTATAGAGAATAGCAGCCCCCAGTGTATATTGTGGAATATAGCAGCCGCTGTGTATATTATAGAGAAAAGCAGCTCCTGTGTATATTATAGAGAATAGCAGCCCCTGTGTATATTATAGAGAATAGCAGCCCCTGTGTATATTATAGAGAATAGCAGCCCCTATGTATATTATAGAGAATAGCAGCCCCTGTGTATATTATAGAGAATAGCAGCCCCTGTGTATATTATACAGAGTAGCTGTCCCTGTGTAGATTATACAGAATAGCAGCCCCTGTGTACATTATAGAGAATAGCAGCCCCTGTGTATATTATAGAGAATAGCAGCCCCTGTGTATATTATACAGAATTGTAGTCCCTGTGTATATTATAGAGAATAGCAGCCCCTGTGCATATTACAGAGAATAACAGGGCCTGTGTATATCATATAGAATTGTAGCCCCAATGTACCTGATAGAGAATAGCAGCCCCCAATATATTTTGTAGAGATTCGCAGACCCAATGTATATTATAGAGAACAGCAGCTCCTGTGTATATTATAGAGAAAAGCATCTCCTGTGTATATTATAGAGAAAAGCATCTCCTGTGTATATTATAGAGAACAGCAGCTCCTGTGTATTTTATAGAGAATAGCAGCTCCTGTGTATACTATAGAGAAAAGCAGCTCCTGTGTATATTCTAGAGAATAACAGCCCCCAGTGTATATTGTGGAATGTAGCAGCCACTCTGCATATTTTTAGAATAGCAGCCCCAACGTATCTGATAGAGAATAGCAGCCCCTGTGTATATTGTAGAGAATAGCAGCCCCTCTGTTTATTATGGAGAATAGTAGCCCCTGTGTATATTATAGAGAATAGCAGCCCCTGTGTATAATATAGAGAATAGCAGCCCCCAATGTATATTGTAGAGAATAGTAGCCCCTGTGTATAATATAGAGAATAGCAGATCCCAGTGTGTATTATAGAGAATAGCAGCCCCTGTGCATATTACAGAGAATAGCAGGCCCTGTGTATATCATATAGAATAGTAGCCCCAATGTACCTGATAGAGAATAGTAGCCCCCAATCTATATTTTAGAGAAAAGCAGCTTTTGTGTATATTATAGAAAATAGCCCCTCCTGTGTATATTATAGAGAATAGCGGCCCCCAGTGTATATTGTGGAATATAGCAGCCCCCGTGTATATTATAGAGAAAAGCAGCTCCTGTGTATATTATAGAGAATAGCGGCCCCCAGTGTATATTGTGGAATATAGCAGCCGCTGTGTATATTATAGAGAAAAGCAGCTCCTGTGTATATTATAGAGAATAGCAGCCCCTGTGTATATTGTGGAATATAGCAGCCCCTCTGCATATTTTTAGAATAGCAGCCCCAATGTACCTGATAGAGAATAGCAGCCCCAGTGTATATTATGGAGAATAGTAGCCCCTGTGTAGATTAAAGAGGATAGCAGCCCCTGTGCAGACAAGAGAGAATAGCTGCCCAGTTGTATATTAAAAAGAATAATAGTCCACAGTGTATATTATAGAGAGTAGTAGCCCCTGTATATTTTATAGGGAATGCCAGCCCCAGTGTATATTATATAGAAAACTAGTCCCCTGTGTATATTATAGAAAATTGCAGCTCCTGTGTATATTTATAGGGAATATCAGCCCCCTCTGTAGATAATGGAGAGTAGTAGCCCCGTGTAGATTATAGAGAATAGCAGCCCCTGTGTAAATTATGGAGAGTAGCAGCCCCTGTGTATATTATAGAGAATAGCAGCCCTCGTGTATATTATAGAGAATAGCAGCCCCTGTGTATATTATAGAGAATAGCAGCCCCAGTTTGTATTATAGAGAAAAGCAGCCCCTGTGTGTATTGTAGAGAGAAGCAGCCCCAATATACCTGACAGAGAATATCAGCTCCTGTGTGTGTTATAGAGAATAGCAGTCCCAGTGTCTATTATAAAGAAAATCAGTCCCTGTGTGTATTGTAGAGAAAGCAGCCCCAATGTACCTGGTAGAGAATAACAGCTCCTGTGTGTGCTATAGAGAATAGCAACTCCTGTGTATATTATAGAGAATAGCAGCCCCTGTGCATATTATAGAGAATAGCAGCCCCTGTGCATATTGTAGAGAATAGCAGCCACTGTGTATATATAGAGAATATCAGCCGCCTGTGTACATGATGGAGAACACAAGCTCCTGTGTATGTTATAGAGAATAGCAGCCCCTGTGTATATTGTAGAGAATAGCAGCCCCTGTGTATGTTATATAGAATAGCAGCTCCTGTGTATATTATGGAGAATAGCAGACCTTGTGTATATTATAGGGAATAGCAGCCCCTGTGAAGATTATAGAGAATGTCAGCCCCCAGTGTATATTATAGAGAATAGCAGCCCCTGTGCATATTGTAGAGAATAGCAGCCCCTGTGTATATATAGAGAATAGCAGTCCCCTGTGTACATGATAGAGAACACAAGCTCCTGTGTATGTTATAGAGAATAGCAGCCCCTGTGTATATTATAGAGAATAGCAGCCCTCGTGTATATTATAGAGAATAGCAGCCCCTGTGTATATTATAGAGAATAGCAGCCCCAGTGTGTATTATAGAGAAAAGCAGCACCTGTGTGTATTATTGAGAGAAGCAGCCCCAATGTACCTGACAGAGAATATCAGCTCCTGTGTGTGTTATAGAGAATAGCAGTCCCAGTGTGTATTATAAAGAAAATCAGTCCCTGTGTGTATTCTATTAAAAGCAGCCCCAATGTACCTGGTAGAGAATAACAACTCCTGTGTGTGCTATAGGGAATAGCAACTCCTGTGTATATTATAGAGAATAGCAGCCCCTGTGTATGTTATAGAGAATAGCAGCCCCTGTGCATATTGTAGAGAATAGCAGCCACTGTGTATATATAGAGAATAGCAGCCCCTGTGTATATATAGGGAATAGCAGCCCGCTGTGTACATGATGGAGAACACAAGCTCCTGTGTATGTTATAGAGAATAGCAGCCCCTGTGTATATTATAGAGAATAGCAGCCCCTGTGTATATTATAGAGAATGTCAGCCCCCAGTGCATATTATAGAGAATATCAGCCCCCAATGTATACTGGAGAGAATAGTAGTCCCTGTGTATATTGTAGAGAATAGCAGCCCCTGTGTATATTATAGAGAATAGCAGCCCCTGTGTATATTATAGAGAATAGCAGTCCCTGTGTATATTATAGAGAATAGCAGCCCCTGTGTTTATTATAGAGAATAGCAGTCCCTGTGTACATTATAGAGAATAGCAGCCCCTGTGTATATTATAGAGAATAGCAGCCCCTGTGTATATTATAGAGAATAGCAGCCCCTGTGCATATTACAGAGAATAACTGGGCCTGTGTATATCATATAGAATAGTAGCCCCAATGTACCTGATAGAGAATAGTAGCCCCCAATATATTTTGTAGAGATTCGCAGACCCTATGTATATTATAGAGAAAAGCAGCTCCTGTGTATGTTATAGAGAAAAGCAGCTCCTGTGTATATTATAGAGAATAGCCGCCCCCAGTGTATATTGTGGAATATAGCAGCCCCTCTGCATATTTTTAGAATAGCAGCCCCAATGTACCTGATAGAGAATAGCAGCCCCTGTGTAAATTGTAGAGAATAGCAGCCCCTGTGTTTATTATGGAGAATAGTAGCCCCTGTGTAGATTAAAGAGGATAGCAGCCCCTGTGTTGATAAGAGAGAATAGCTGCCCAGTTGTATATTATATGGAATAATAGTCCACAGTGTATATTATAGAGAGTAGCAGCCCCTGTATATTTTATAGGGAATACCAGCCCCAGTGTAAATTATATAGAAAACTAGTCCCCTGTGTATATTATAGAATATCGCAGCTCCTGTGTATATTTATAGGGAATATCAGCCCCCTCTGTAGATAATGGAGAATAGTAGTCCCGTGTAGATTATAGAGAATAGCGGCCCCTGTGTATATATTAGAGAGAGTAGCAGCCCTTGTTTATATTATAGAGAATAGCAGCCCCTGTGCATATTACAGAGAATAGCAGGCCCTGTGTATATCATATAGAATTGTAGCCCCAATGTACCTGATAGAGAATAGTAGCCCCCAATATATATTGTAGAGAAAAGCATCTCCTGTGTATATTTTAGAGAATAGCAGCTCCTGTGTATATTATAGAGAATAGCAGCCCCTGTGTATATTATAGAGATTAGCAGTCCCTGTGTATATTATAGAGAAAAGCAGCTCCTGTGTATATTATAGAGAAAAGCAGCTCCTGTGTATATTATAGAGAATAGCAGCCCCTGTGTATATTGTAGAGAATAGCAGCCTCTGTGTATATTATAGAGAAAAGCAGCTCCTGTGTATATTATAGAGAAAAGCAGCCCCTGTGTATATTATAGAGAATAGCAGCCCCTGTGTATATTATAGAGAATAGCAGCCCCTGTGTATATTATGCAGAGTAGCAGCCCCTGTGTATATTATAGAGAGTAGCAGCCCTTGTGTATATTATAGAGGATAGCAGCCCCTGTGCATATTACAGCGAATAGCAGGCCCTGTGTATATCATATAGAATTTTAGCCCCAATGTACCTGATAGAGAATAGTAGCCCCCAATATATATTGTAGAGAAAAGCAGCTCCTGTGTATATTATAGAGAAAAGCAGCTCCTGTGTATATTATAGAGAATAGCAGCCCCTCTGTATATTATAGAGATTAGCAGTCCCTGTGTATATTATAGAGAAAAGCAGCTCCTGTGTATATTATAGAGAATAGCAGCTCCTGTGTATATTATAGAGAATAGCAGCCCCTGTGTATATTATAGAGAATAGCAGCCTCCAGTGTATATTGTGGAATATAGCAGCCCCTCTGCATATTTTTAGAATAGCAGCCCCAATGTGCCTCATAGAGAATAGCAGCCCTAGTATATATTATGGATAATAGTAGCCCCTATGTAGATTAAAGAGGATAGCAGCCCCTGTGTATATAAGAGAGAATAGCTGCCCAGTTGTATATTATATATAATAATAGTCCACAGTGTATATTATAGAGAGTAGCAGCCCCTGTATATTTTATAGGGAATACCAGCCCCAGTGTATATTATATAGAATACTAGTCCCCTGTGTATATTATAGAAAATCGCAGCTGCTGTGTATATTTATAGGGAATATCAGCCCCCTCTGTATATTATGGAGAATAGTAGCCCCATGTTGATTATAGAGAATAGCAGCCCCTGTGTGTATTGTAGAGAATAGTAACTCCTGTGTATGTTATAGAGAAAAGTAGCTACTGTGTATATTACAGAGAAAAGCAGCTCCTGTATAAATTATAGAAAATAGCAGCCCCATGTGTATATTATAGAGAATAGCAGCCCCCTGTGTATATTATAGAGAATAGCAGCCCCCTGTGTAGATATTATAGAATAGCAGTTTCTGTATATGTTATAGAGAATAGTGGCCCGTATATATCGTAGAGAATAGCAGTCTCTGTGTATGTTATAGAGAATAGCAGCCCCTGTGTATATTATAGAGAATAGCAGCCCCTGTGTATATTATACAGAGTAGCAGCCCCCTGTGTATATTATAGAGAATAGCAGCCCCTGTGTATATTATAGAGAATAGTAGCCCCTGTGTATATTATAGAGAATAGCAGCCCCTGTGTATATTATAGAGAATAGCAGCCCCCTGTGTATATTATAGAAAATAGCAGCCCCTGTGTATATTATAGAGAATAGCAGCCTCCTGTGTATATTATACAGAGTAGCAGCCCCTGTGTATATTATAGAGAATAGCAGCCCCCTGTGTATATTATACAGAGTAGCAGCCCCTGTGTATATTATAGAGAATAGCAGCCCCTGTGTATATTATAGAGAATAGCAGCCCCCTGTGTATATTATAGAGAATAGCAGCCCCTGTGTATATTATAGAGAATAGCAGCCCCTGTGTATATTATAGAGAATAGCAGCCCCTGTGTATATTATAGAGCATAGCAGCCCCCTGTGTATATTATAGAGAATAGCAGCCCCTGTGTATATTATAGAGAATAGCAGCCCCTGTGTATATTATAGAGAATAGCAGTCCCTGTATATATTATAGAGAATAGCAGCCCCTGTGTATATTATAGAGAATAGCAGCCCCTGTGTATATTATAGAGAATAGCAGCCCCTGTGTATATTATAGAGAATAGCAGCCCCTGTGTATATTATAGAGAATAGCAGCCCCTGTGTATATTATAGAGAATAGCAGCCCCTGTGTATATTATAGAGAATAGCAGCCCCCTGTGTATATTATAGAGAATAGCAGCCCCTGTGTATATTATGGAGAATAGCAGCCCCTGTGTATATTATAGAGAATAGCAGCCCCTGTGTATATTATAGAGAATAGCAGCCTCTGTTATTGTTATAGGGAATATGCCCACCATGTTCCAGTCAGTCTCTGGGATTCTCCGTTTTTTGTGTCTCTCTTTCCCTGTAAACAATGTCTAGTTTAATCCCTTGGCTCCTCACAGATCGACATCACGGACACAGAAGCCAGAGAGGTCCAACACTCACCCTCGTATCCGAAAACCCTGATCACCGGAAGAAGCTCCAAACTCCCGTCTTTGTGTAACACCGTGGGCAAGAAGCAGAATGCCCCGGAGCTGGCTGATGTCCCTGAGATCAAGGGCTGTGTGTCCTCAGGTGAACAGCATCCTAATGGAGATAGCAAGAATGGGAACAGTTACCAAAAGTAAACAGAAGGCACTGCTCTCTTTCCCTGCAGTTCTGTACCTGCCCTTCGAGTGTTTGAGGGGGCATTTTAGAGGGAGCTTTACTCTGTATCTAACCCTGTGCAGTACCTGTCCTGGGAGTGTTTGATGGGGACAGTGTAGAGGGAGCTTTACTCTGTATCTAACCCCGTGCTGTACCTGTCCTGGGAGTGTTTGATGGGGACGGTGTAGAGGGAGCTTTACTCTGTATCTAACCCCGTGCTGTACCTGTCCTGGGAGTGTTTGATGGAGACAGTGTAGATGGAGCTTTACTCTGTATCTAACCCCGTGCTGTACCTGTCCTGGGAGTGTTTGATGGAGACAGTGTAGAGGGAGCTTTACTCTGTATCTAACCCCGTGCTGTACCTGCCCTGGGAGTGTTTGATGGGGACAGTGTAGAGGGAGCTTTACCCTGTATCTAACCCCGTGCTGTACCTGTCCTGGGAGTGTTTGATGGGGACGGTGTAGAGGGAGCTTTACTCTGTATCTAACCCCGTACTGTACCTGCCCTGTGAGTGTTTGATGGGGACAGTGTAGAGGGAGCTTTACTCTGTATCTAACCCCGTGTATCTAACCCCATACTGTACCTGCCCTGGGAGTGTTTGATGGAGACACTGTAGAGGGAGCTTTATTCTGTATCTAATCCCGTGGACTGACACTTCTGGTAGCGCTGCTGCTGACAATGTGCCGCACCGTTGGAGGTGCAGTATGATGCGATATTGAGGGTTGGCCGGACCTCTCAGGTGGCTGTTAAAGATCCAATGGCAGCTCGGGAGGATGAGCAAGGGGATCTCTCCGGTGTCCTGGTCCAGCCTACTCTCCGACCTCAGGTAACCCCACTGGTGAAACACTGGCTCACAGAGTGAGTAAGTGTGTGTGTGTGTGTGTTTGTGAGTGTGTGAGAGTGTGTGTGTGAGTGTAAGTGCGTGTGTCTTTGTGTGAGTATGTGTGAGTGTGAGTGTGTGTGTGTAAGAGTGCATGTGTGTCTGTGTGTATGTGAGTGTGTGTGAGTGTGTGTGTGTGAGAGTGTGTGTGTGAGTGTAACTGTGTGTGTCTTTGTGTGAGTGTGCATGTGAGAGTGTGTGTGTGTGAGTGCGTGTGTGTGTGTGTCTGTGTGTGTGTGAGAGTGTGTGTGTGAGTGTAAGTGTGTGTGTCTTTGTGTGAGTGTGCATGTGAGTGTGAGTGTGTGTGTGTGTAAGAGTGCGTGTGTGTCTGTGTGTATGTGTGTGTGTGTCTGTGTGAGTGTATGTGTGAGTGTAAGTGTGTGTGTCTTTGTGTGTGTATGTGAGAGTGTGAGTGTGTGTGTGTGTAAGAGTGCGTGTGTGTCTGTGTGTATGTGTGTGTGTGTCTGTGTGAGTGTATGTGTGAGTGTAAGTGTGTGTGTCTTTGTGTGTGTATGTGAGAGTGTGAGTGTGTGTGTGTAAGAGTGTGTGTGTGTCTGTGTGTGTGTGAGTGTGTGTGTGAGTGTGTGTCTTTGTGTGAGTGTGAGAGTGTGAGTGTGTGTGTCTGTGTGTGAGAGTGTGTGTGTGAGTGTAAGTGTGTGTGTCTTTGTGTGAGTCTGCGTGTGAGTGAGTGTGTGTGTGTAAGAGTGCGTGTGTGTCTGTGTGTATGTGAGTGTGTGTGTCTGTGTGTGTGTGTGAGAGTGTGTGTGTGAGTGTAAGTGTGTGTGTCTTTGTGTGAGTGTGTGTGTGAGAGTGTGTGTGTGTGTAAGAGTGCGTGTGTGTGTGTCTGTGTGTGTGTGAGAGTGTGTGTGAGTGTAAGTGTGTGTGTCTTTGTGTGTGTGCGTGTGAGAGTGTGTGTGTGTAAGAGTGCGTGCGTGTCTGTGTGTGTGAGTGTGTGTGTGTGTCTTTGTGTGAGTGTGCATGTGAGAGTGTGAGTGTGTGTGTGTAAGAGTGCGTGTGTGTCTGTGTGTATGTGTGTGTGTGTCTGTGTGAGTGTATGTGTGAGTGTAAGTGTGTGTGTCTTTGTGTGTGTATGTGAGAGTGTGAGTGTGTGTGTGTAAGAGTGTGTGTGTGTGTGTGTGTGTGAGAGTGTGTGTGTGAGTGTAAGTGTGTGTGTCTTTGTGTGAGTCTGCGTGTGAGTGAGTGTGTGTGTGTAAGAGTGCGTGTGTGTCTGTGTGTATGTGAGTGTGTGTGTCTGTGTGTGTGTGTGAGAGTGTGTGTGTGAGTGTGTGTGTGTGTCTTTGTGTGAGTGTGTGTGTGAGAGTGTGTGTGTGTGTAAGAGTGCGTGTGTGTGTGTCTGTGTGTGTGTGAGAGTGTGTGTGAGTGTAAGTGTGTGTGTCTTTGTGTGTGTGCGTGTGAGAGTGTGTGTGTGTAAGAGTGCGTGCGTGTCTGTGTGTGTGAGTGTGTGTGTGTGTCTTTGTGTGAGTGTGCATGTGAGAGTGTGAGTGTGTGTGTGTAAGAGTGCGTGTGTGTCTGTGTGTATGTGAGTGTGTGTGTGTGTGTCTGTGTGTGAGAGAGTGTGTGTGAGTGTAAGTGTGTGTGTCTTTGTGTGTGTGCGTGTGAGGGTGTGTGTGTGTGTAAGAGTGCGTGTGTGTGTGGGTGTGTCTGTGTGTGTGTGTGTGAGTGTGTGTGTGAGTGTAAGTGTGTGTGTCTTTGTGTAAGTGTGCGTGTGAGTGTGTGTGTGTAAGAGTGCGTGTGTGTCTGTGTGTATGTGTGTGTGAGAGTGTGTGTGTGTGTGTGAGTGTGTGTGTGTGTGAGAGTGTGTGTGTGTGTGTGTGAGTGTGAGTGTGTGTGTGAGTGTGTGAGTGTGTGTGTGTGTGTGAGAGAGTGTGTGTGTGAGTGTGTGTGTGAGAGTGTGTGTGAGTGTGAGTGTGTGTGTGTGTGTGTGAGTGTGAGTGTGTGTGTGTGTGTGTGTGTGTGAGAGAGTGTGCGTGAGTGGGGTTGGGGGTCGGGGGATTGCAGTGGGGCGGGTGGCGTTGGCCGTCCTCTCTCCTCCCCCTTCTGACAAGAAGCTTTACACCCTTGGCAGGGAAGGCGGTGGGGTCGTGGTATTGCCACTCGCTTAGTAACCCAGTGTGATGCCCCGGGGACCTGGGTTCAAATCCCACCACGGCGGGTAACGTGAGTTGAGTGAAATGTCTAATGACGACCATGAAACCAATCTGGTTCATTAGTGCCCTGTAGGGAAAGGAAATCTACACGTGACTCTCAACCCACCTCCCCCCCACCCCCCCCCCCCCAATAGGAATGTGCCAGACTCTTAACTGCCCTCTGAACAAGGGCAATTAGGGGTTGGGCAATAAATGCTGGGCCCAGCCAGCGACACCCACATCCCCTCGCTGAATATTAAATAAAAAACACAGCACGCCTCGTGTGTGCACAGGACCTAGTCCTGTGCGTATTGCAGAAAATTAGATTGAAATACAAACTTAAGAACTTGCTTTTGTGAAGCGTGTTTCATAAAGTAAGAGGGTTACTCTTGCTTTTAAAGCATCGTCACTGTAGTGATGTAGAAAACGTACCGACTAGTCTGCACAGGGCAGGACCCCACAAGGAGCAGCGGGACGATGAACGGGCTCACCTGCTTATGTAGCTCTTGGCGGATGCCCCACATCCGGCGGAAGAATATATATATATTTAATATATATAACCTCGTGGAGGCTGAGCGTCAACTCGCAGACACTTCCTCCTACCTCTCCCTGGACCATGACTCCACCACTGAACACCAAGCCATTGTTTTCAGGACTGTCAGTGACCTCATCTCCTCTGGAGGTCTTCCTCCCACAGCTTCCAACCTGATAGACTCCCAACCTCGGTTGGCCCGCTTCTACCTCCTACCCAAAATCCACAAACAGGACTGTCCCGGCAGACCGATCGTGTCAGCCTGTTCCTGCCCCACGGAACTCATTTCTCGCTATCTTGACTCCATTCTCTCTCCCCTTGTCCAGTCCCTTCCCACCTACATCCGTGATTCCTCTGACACCTTACGTCACATCAACAATTTCCAGTTCCCTGGCCCCAACCGCCTCCTCTTCACCATGGACGTCCAATCCCTCTACACCTCCATCCCCCACCAGGATGGTCTGAGGGTCCTTAGCTTCTTCCTTGAACAGAGGCCCGAACAATCCCCATCCACCACTACTCTCCTCCGTCTGGCTGAACTTGTTCTCACACTGAACAATTTCTCCTTTAACTCCTCTCACTTCCTCCAAATAAAAGGTGCGGCTATGGGTACCCGCATGGGCCCCAGCTATGCCTGTCTCTTTATGGGGTATGTGGAACATTCCTTGTTCCGGTCCTACTCCGGCCCCCTCCCACAACTCTTTCTCCGGTACATCGATGATTACTTCGGTGCTGCTTCATGCTCTCGTCGGGACCTGGAAAAATTTATTAATTTTGCTTCCAATCTCCACCGCTCCATCATTTTCACATGGTCCATCTCTGACACTTTCCTTCCCTTCCTTGACCTCTCTGTCTCAATTTCTGGTGATAGACTGTCCACCAATATCCATTACAAGCCCGCCGACTCCCACAGCTACCTCAACAACAGCTCCTCACACCCCGCTTCCTGTAAGGACTCCATCCCATTCTCTCAGTTCCTTTGCCTCCGTCGCATCTGTTCTGATGACGCTACCTTCAAAAACAGTTCCTCTGACATGTCTTCCTTCTTCCTTAACCGAGGTTTTCCACCCACGGTCGTTGACCGGGCCCTCAACCGTGTCCGGCCCATCTCCCGCGCATCCGCCCTCACGCCTTCTCCTCCCTCCCAGAAACATGATAGGGTCCCCCTTGTCCTCACTTATCACCCCACCAGCCTCCGCATTCAAAGGATCATCCTCCGCCATTTCCGTCAACTCCAGCACACCACCAAACACATCTTCCCTTCACCCACCCCGGCGGCATTCCGTAGGGATCTTTCCCTCCGGGACACACTGGTCCACTCCTCCATCACCCCCTACTCCTGAACCCCTACCTATGGCACCTCCCCATGCCCACACAGAAGATGCAACACCTGCCCCTTCACTTCCTCTCTCCTCACCGTCCAAGGGCCCAAACACTCCTTTCAAGTGAAGCAGCATTTCACTTGCATTTCCCCCAACTTAGTCTACTGCATTCGTTGCTCCCAATGCGGTCTCCTCTACATTGGAGAGACCAAACGTAAACTGGGCGACCGCTTTGCAGAACACCTGCGGTCTGTCCGCAAGAAAGGCCCAAACCTCCCTGTCGCTTGCCATTTTAACACTCCACCCTGCTCTCTTGCCCACATGTCTGTCCTTGGCTTGCTGCATTGTTCCAGTGAAGCCCAACGCAAACTGGAGGAACAACACCTCATCTTCCGACTAGGCACTTTACAGCCTTCCGGACTGAATATTGAATTCAACAACTTTAGATCTTGAACTCCCTCCCCCATCCCCACCCCCTTTCCGTTTCTTCCCCCTCCCTTTTGTTTTTTCCAATAATTTATATAGATTTTTCTTTTCCCACCTATTTCCATTATTTTTAAATCTATAACTGTAAAACCCTGTCAGTCTTTCCACCCCACCCCCACTAGAGCTGTACCTTGAGTGTCCTGCCATCCATTCTTAATTAGCACATTCTCTTAGATAATATCACCACCTTCAACACCTCCCTGTTCCTTTGTCTGTGACATCTTTTGATTATCTGCTCCTATCACTGCTTGCTTGTCCCTACAACCACCCACCCCCCAACTTCTCTCCCCCCCAACCCCACCACCTTAAACCAGCTTATATTTCACCCCTCTCCTAACTTTACTCAGTTCTGCTGAAGGGTCGTGAGGACTCGAAACGTCAACTCTTTTCTTCTCCGCCGATGCTGCCAGACCTGCTGAGTTTTTCCATGTAATTCTGTTTTTGTTTTATATATATATATAAAAACCCGTTCTGCAATTACTTTAGTGTTGGCCTCTCTGCTTTTGGGGGCAATAGGTCCGTCTCTTTCACTCCCTCTGGGACCCCCCCCCCCCACCACCTCAGCACTTGATGCGCACCCCCCCCCCCCCCCCCCACCCCCCCTCCCAATCGAGTCGCCGCTCCGAAGCAAACCCCGAGGCCCTCTCCAATCCTTCCGCGTAGCCGGAATGCGCCGGCCCAGGCGACGATCCCGGGACAGCTCCCACCGCGCCCTCTCCGGCGCGAACGCCGCCTTCCTGCGCTGCGGCGACCGGAACCTTCCGCAGCGCTCCGGCCCCGCGCGCCCCAGCTCGTGTTTTACACGGTTCCCAGCGTAACCTCCCCCCCCCCGACCTCCCCCCCAACCCCTGCTCTTATAGCCTGGGCCTCGGCTAAATGAAGGAAAATATCCCGTACGCCCTCAGAACCGCCTCGCCCGTCCTGCCCGGCTACCCTCCGGGGATCTGCGGACGTACGCTCCGAGTGTCCCTGTGTCTCCCCGCCTACCCGCCCCATCCCCCCACCCCGACACCTCTCGCCCCATCCTACCATTTCGTGTGTCATTTATTCCCTTGCCTCGTCAGCCTTCCCCAAAAATGCATTGCGTCTCACACTTTAGTGGGATTGGGTTCCATTTACCGTTCAGCCCGACCCGTCTCCGATAACCACCCCCGTACGATACCTCGCTGCAGCCTCCGTCATCGACCACGCAGCCGATTTCCAGACCATTGGCGCCCCACCCCCCACTCCTCTCCCCCAAGCCCAAGGTTCAAGTCGTGCAGCACAGACAGCAAAGGGAGCCAGTACTGGGCCCGGCAGAATGCCCCCCCCTGGAAGCAGCCCTCCCGAAGCCCCCTCAAGCACCCGTCGACCAAGTACCCCCTTTGGCCGCCCAACTGAATCAACCTCTTTATTCGTCCATGGCGTGTGGGCGTCGCTGGCGAGGCCCCAGCATTCGTTGCCCCCTTCAGCTGAATGGCTGGCTGGCTGGCTCGGCCATTTGAGAGGTGGGGGGTGCAGTTAAGAGTTAACCACGTCGCTGCGGGAGGGTCTGGAGTCACGTGCAGGCCAGGCCGGGTAAGGACAGCAGATTTCCACCTTCCCTAAAGGGGAACATGGTGTACAAAATGACGAGGGGGAATAGACAGAGCGGACAGGATAAAATTGTTTCCCTTGGTGGAGAATTCGAGAACCGGGGGGACATAAATTCAAGATAAGTGGCAGAAGGTGTAGGGGGGACATGAGGAAGAGCTTTTTTGACGCAGAGGGTGGTGGGTGTCTGGAATTCGCTGCCCGAGTTGGTGGTCGAGGCAGAAACTCTAAACTCTTTTTCAAAAAGTACCTGGATCTGCACCTTAAAGTGCTGTAAGCTGCAGGGCTAGGGGCCGGGTGCAGGGAGGTGGGATTAGAAAGGGCACCTGGGGTTGTCCTCAGGCTGGCATGGACAAGATGAGCCGAATGGCCTCCTTCTGTGCTGTAACTTTTCTCTGGTTCTATGGGTGAACCAGATGGGTTTTTTTTTACGACAATCGATGACGGTTGTCATGGTCCCTGTGACTGAAACTGGCTTCCTAGTTCCAGACTTTATACATTGAATTGAAATTCCACCGGCTGCCTGTGGGTGGGATCTGAACCCATCTCTCTCTACCCCCCCCCCCCCCCCCCCACCAACGCCACCCCCCCCCAACCCCTCCCCAGCCCAGACCATTAGCCTGGGCCTCTGGATTACCAGCTCAGTGACATTGCCACTACCACCATCCTTTCGCCCAGGCTCCTGATCTACGGGCACCCAGTGAGGTGGTGGGGGGGTGGGGACAAGGACCTTCTCTCGAACCCGCACCTGGGCCTGGCCAAGTTGGCCATTAGCAGGTCCAGGCAGCGGGCGATCGAGGGGGCCGTCCGACCCGGCTGTCTGCCCCACTTGTGCGGCTACGTCCGCGGCCGGGGGTCCCCAGAGAGGGAGCACGCGGTGTCCGACGGGACCGCCGTGGCCTTCCCTGCTCGGCGGGCGCCGCGGGGACCAGGGCGCCCCCCGTCACATTTTGGCTTGACGTTTGTAGGTTTCCTTTGAATTTTGTCTTTTGTGTTCGCAGTTTCCCTTTAAGGGGCTGCTATTTACATTTGTCCCAGGTTTTGTTGATTCAGTTTAACTGGTTGTGACCCGAAAGAGCTAAACCGCCCTATCGGCTGCTCAGTGTTTGTTATTGTTAGCGGCTCGTTTCATGTCTTTGGTAGGGGGCGGGGGGTGGGGGTGGGGGGTCTGAATTGTTGACTCCTCCATCGTTGTCTTTTGTGTTACAGGCCCTGACCGTGGACCTTCCTTCCAGGCGCAGAGACTGCAACTGAAGGGCAAGAGAGGCCCCGCCGCCGCTCAGCAGCTGCTCAAGGTGCCCGGGCCGATCTCGGCCACCGGCATGGCACCCGGGCCGCCCGCCGGGAGGGCGCAGGCCGGGACACTGCGCGGCGGTGACAGCGGTGAGGAGGAGGGCAGCCCCTGGGGCGATGTCGGCGGCGGCCGCCGGCCTGACGCCACGGGATCGGCGCCCGGCCCCCCGTGCCGGTCCCCCGCCAGCGGCCGGCGCCAGGCGGACGAGGGAGAGGGGTGGGAGGAGGAGGAGGAGGAGGAGGAGGACAGGCCCCCTGTGCCGCCGCTCCCGCTATCGGGAGTGGAGCAGCCGCCGGTCGCTGCCGCGGGAGGCCCTGTCCCCGCCGCGCCGGGCGAACGCCTGCCCTTCCGCCTGAGGGTCCGCCGGTGGGCCGCCCAGGAGAAAGGCTGCGGCCGCGGCGCCTCCTGGCAGGCCGGCGGGGAGGAGGGAGGCCGGCAGCGGGGGGAGGCACCAAGCGGCGTGGAGGAGGAGGAGGAGGAGGAGGAGGCAGCGGAGGAGGAGGAGGAGGAGGAAGAGGAGGAGGAGAGGCGGGCCAGCCCTCCGCTGCCCCACAGGGCCAGCCCCTCGGCCGAGCCCGCCACGGCCAGCCGGGGCACCCAGACGCTCCACCACCGCCGGCTCCGCTGCCTTGCCGAGGGCCCCCAGCGTCCGGCCCCCCAGAGCCCCCCGCCGCTGCTGCTGCCCCGGCTGGAGGCCGGCCGGCTGGTCAGCCTGCTGGTCACCACCACCGCCGCCGCCAACCCCGGCGTGGCCACCGCCGCTGCCTCCGCAGCTGCCCTTCCGCAGTCTGGCGCCACCACCGGCCTGGCCCGCCTCCGGCCCATCCCGACTGCCCACCCGGGAGCCGCGCTCGGCCCCCCATCCTGGGGCCAGCTGCGCAGCCCGCCGCTCTCCATGACCATCCTGGCCCTGTCGGACCTGAGGGCCCAGGAGGCCCGGGAGCTAAGCCGAGCGTCCGCTGCCGCTGCCGGCGCCGTCGCCGGTGGCGGTGGTGAGGCCGGGAAGGAGGCCCGGGACAGCAAGAAGACGCATCCGGACCCGGAGACGCTCAGGAGGCTGCAGGAGAGGTAAAGTCAGGGGAGAGAGACAAAGAGAGAGACACACAGAGTGAAAAATCCCTGGGTGTTGCGTGGGCTGAGGGGGAGGATATGTTGAGGTCTGGGAGAATGGGTCAACTCCCCCTTTAAAAGGGGGTCCCTGACGGAGAGACTCCCTCTTTAAAAGGGGGTCCCTGATGGAGAGAGACTCCCTCTTTAAAAGGGGGTCCCTGACGGAGAGAGACTCCCTCTTTAAAATGGGGTCCCTGATGGAGAGACTCCCTCTTTAAACAGCGGGTCCCTGACAGAGAGACTCCCTCTTTAAAAGGGGGTCCCTGACTGAGAGAGACTCCCTCTTTAAAAGGGGTCCCAGACGGAGAGACTCCCTCTTTAAAATGGGGTCCCTGATGGAGAGAGACTCCCTCTTTAAAAGGGGATCCCTGACGGAGAGAGACTCCCTCCTTAAAAGGGGGACCCTGACAGAGAGAGACTCCCTCTTTAAAAGGGGGTCCCTGACGGAGAGACTCCCTCTTTAAAAGGGGGTCCCTGACGGAGAGAGACTCCCTCTTTAAAAGGGGGGTTCCTGACGGAGAGAGGCTCCCTCTTTAAAAGGGGGTCCCCGATGGAGAGACTCCCTCTTTAAAAGGGGGTCCCTGACGGAGAGAGACTCCCTCTTCAAAAGGGGTCCCAGACGGAGAGAGACTCCCTCTTTAAAAGGGGTCCCTGACGGAGAGAGACTCCCTCTTTAAAAGGGGTCCCTGACGGAGAGAGACTCCCTCTTTAAAAGGGGTCCCGATGGAGAGACTCCCTCTTTAAAAGGGGGTCCCTGACGGAGAGAGACTCCCTCTTCAAAAGGGGTCCCAGACGGAGAGAGACTCCCTCTTTAAAAGGGGGTCCCCGATGGAGACAGTCCCTCTTTAAAAGGGGGTCCCCGATGGAGAGACTCCCTCTTTAAAAGGGGGTCCCTGACGGAGAGAGACTCCCTCTTTAAAAGGGGGCCCCAGACAGAGAGAGACTCCCTCTTTAAAAGGGGGTCCCTGACGGAGAGACTCCCTCTTTAAACAGCGGGTCCCTGACGGAGAGAGACTCCCTCTTTAAAAGGGGGTCCCTGATGGAGAGAGACTCCCTCTTTAAAAGGGGGTCCCTGACGGAGAGAGACTCCCTCTTTAAAAGGGGGTCCCTGACGGAGAGAGACTCCCTCTTTAAAAGGGGGTCCCTGACGGAGAGAGACTCCCTGTTTAAAAGGGGTCCCAGATGGAGAGAGACTCTCTCTTTAAAAGGGGGTCCCTGACGGAGAGAGACTCCCTCTTTAAAAGGGGGTCCCCGAGGGAGAGAGACTCCCTCTTTAAAAGGGGTCCCTGACGGAGAGAGACTCTCTCTTTAAAAGGGGTCCCTGACGGAGAGAGACTCCCTCTTTAAAAGGGGGTCCCTGATGGAGAGACTCCCTCTTTAAAAGGGGGTCCCAGACGGATAGACTCCCTCTTTAAAAGGGGTTCCTGATGGAGAGAGACTCCCTGTTTAAAAGGGGTCC
>NW_027597406.1:80000-82491 GCF_964194155.1 Cetorhinus maximus
TACCGCTCTTTCAGGCAGCGAGTTCCAGATTCCCACCACCCTCTGGGTGAAAAAATCCTTCCTCGCATCCCCTCTAAACCTCCTGCCCCTCATCTTAAATCTATGCCCCTTAGTTATTGATCGCTCCACCAAGGGGAAATATTCCTTCCTTGTCTACCCTACCTGTGACTCCTCCATGTGGATGACCCTTAACAGGCAATAAATGCTGGCTTAGCCAGTGATGCCCGCATCCCATGAATGAATAAAAAGGACAAAGCTGGGCTACCGGATCGCCCGCGGCGGGTCCCACCATGACCGGGGGCCTGAAGATCCCGGCCAACGGTTCCAGCCTTCCTGATATTTAACAGAACATAAGAACGAGGGCAGGAGTCGGCCATTCAGCCCCTCGAGCCCGCCCCGCCATTCAATACGATGGTGGCTGATCTCATTTCCGCCTCAACTCCAATTTCCCGTCCTCCCTCCCCATATCCTTTCAACCCGTTACCAATTAAAAATCTGTCTATCTCCTCCTTAAATTTATTCAGCGTCCCGGCATCCACTGCGCTCTGAGGTAGTGAATTCCGCAGATTCGCCGCCCTTTGAGAAAAGTAATTCCTCCTCATCTCTGATTTAAATCTACCGCCCCTTAGCCTCAAACTATGGCCTCTCATTCCAGAATGTCCCACAAGGGGGAACATCCACTCCACATCTACATTGTCTGTCCCCTTTAGTATCTTAGATACCTCAATTAGATCTCCCCTCATCCTTCTAAACTCGAGCGTGTATAGGCCTAAACTGCTCAATCTCTCCCTCATAAGACAAGCCCCGCGTCTCTGGAATCAATCCAGTGAAGGAAAGTGATGTGTCGTCAACCGTGCTAAGCAGCACTTGCAGCCCAGCAATAACCTGCTCGCCGACGCTCAGTTTGGGTTCCGCCAGAGGCACTCAGCTCCTGACCTCACCGCAGCCTTGGTCCGAACACGGACGAAAGAGCTGAGCTCCCCAGGTGAGGTGAGGTGAGGTGAGAGTGGCTGCCCTGCTGTGGGATTTGCCAGTGGTTGTTCCTGATGAGTATGTCTCCTGTGGCTGTTCCTGCTGCCCTGCCTTCCATTTGAAGAGGGTATTCCCTCCCATCCTGCAACTAACTACCACATAGGCCAGTTGAAGAGGAGAAACAACAATCCCCGACCACACAGCGACCAGAGAGACTCAGGCTTCCTTTAACCGGTTTTATTCAAGCATCTGCAAGGGAGCCGCAATCATTCCGGAAAATGACCCAGCTCCCAGATTGATTACATTTCATTACTTTTGTACTTTTCCTTATCACAATACATTTGAGTACATTTGAGTACATCCAATCGGTAACTGACACACAGGTACCATGTTAAAACTATCCTATTGAGTACATAAACATGTGATTTTGCGAACCAATAATTCTAAAGGGTGTATACATAATTATATTATCCAATCAAAATTAAAACACGTACGCAAAGACCTTAGTTCTCACAACTCAAGACTGTTTGTGTGTCATCAAAAGACCTCTCTTGTCTTTGTATGTCCTCCCATATCTAGGCTAAACCATCTGCCCCGTCCCTATCTGAGAGAGGGGTATACCTAATCTCACTTTATGTTATGGTTTATCTCCAGTCCAGCTCTCAAGGCTTCACCACTTGAATGGTTCTGCCTGGGAGTGGACATTAGCTCATCTCTTGACACTGTGTAAATCAACACAAAACTCCAAGCCCCTTTGTGTGCAATGTCCATCTGCTTACCCTCAGCTGTCAATAGGTTTAGCATCCACGGCCGCTTGGAGATTTGAAGCGTTCTTCAGTAAATTCTTACAATGTCCTCGTTTAGCGTTTTTAATTTTCCCCTAACACATTCCTCTGTTGCTGGGGACCTGAGGGCCTGAGGAGGGAGAGGGAGAGAGAGAGGCCGCCCTTCACATCAAGGCCGCATGCGAACCGAGTGGGGGATCAGGACAAACCGAGGGCACTGGGAACAAGGAGGAAAGCTCTCCGGCTGGTTGGAGTCACACCCCGCTCTCAGGCCCCGTCTCCCTCCTCACCGCACCCCCACCACCCCCCCACCGTCCTCCATTTCCCTCCTCACCGCACCACCCCGCCCCCCACCGTCCTCCATTTCCCTCCATGCCGCTGCTACTGCCCACCTCCCCCCCCCGCCTCCCCACCTCAGTTTACCCTCCCCCACCCGCCCCCTTGCAGTGAGTGTGCGATGCCTGGGAATCATGAACCCTCCCTGTTTTTCCTTCCGGCACAGGTGCCGATCTGGCCACCGTCACCACCTGCGAGCTCTGCAAACAGACCCTCAAGCTGGATTTCGACAACTTCGACGTCCACGAGTTTCACCGCAAGCGGGCGGCCTCGCAGGTACGGGGGGGAGGGGGAGAGAGCGTGTGGGGGGGTCTCGCAGGTACGGGGAGGAGGGGGAGACAGTGTGTGGGGGTGGGGGGGAGGGGGAGAGAGCGTGTGGGGGGTCTCGCAGGTACAGG